>NC_080386.1:68914058-69025400 GCF_014773155.1 Arachis stenosperma
CCTCTTTGGGTTACTAAATGCTCTGTGGTGAGGGTTACTCTTGATAGTGAATTTTCAGCTGATAATCCCGGGTTATTTAACCCAAGTTACCAGGTGATGAAGCACCCCAAAGAGCTTATTCATCCAAGTAGATCCCTCACACAGGAGCACCACAGACACATGTCTTAGGGTAAACCATTGGTGCCTAGCCTTATTGCTTACTCTTTTTCTTTTGTTTTTCACTTCCCTTGTTCTTTCCCTTTTCTCTTATTAGGATCTTGTTGTTATCTTAGTCTCATGGGTATATCAAAAGTAAAGCATTCAGGATAGATAGTTGTCATCCTAACCTTGTGGTTGAACCAACTTAGCTAACTTATGACTACCCCCAAAGATTCATGAATGCACTTCCACATTATGAACTCCTTTCTGGTCTTTCAAAACATAGACATTCTCTCTTCATTTGATTCTAAGGACAAACATACAATAAGTAAGGATCCGAATGCAGTAACATAAAGGCTAGCAAGCATTGACTTCTTAATCATAAAATTCAGAATGCATAATTGAAAGTTGTCTAGCTAATATGGAGGCATGTCCTATTTCATACAAGATCCTCCTTATTGATAATATAAACTAAAAGAAAAGAAAGGAGCTCCACCACCTTTTACTCATGTGGTTGCTCATGCTCCCCTCCATGCTTGTCCTCTTGGTGCTTTTCTTGAGTGCTTGTGCTCCCACTCCCTTTGCTTTTTCCAAGTAGTTTCTTCCAGAAGCCAGCATCTTCCATTTTTTTCTTCAGAGTTTCCTTCTGCTGTTTCACCTTCCCTTCTTCTCGTTCAACAAACTCTTTTTGGACCTCATCATATGTGGGGATGGCATAATGTAGGTGGTGCATATTATCAGACATATAGCTCAATCTGGCTTGAGTGTTTACACTGAATTCCTCTCTATGCAACTGCCTTCCTTCATTCAGCACGCTAAACTCATTAAATGATTTCATCTGAGCTAATTGCCGCTGGTTGAGCTCTTGAAGGCGTTTGTCTTGACGCTCTTGCCTCTCTGTTACTTGGTGTAGGGCTTGAGTGAGTTGTGAATATTGCTCCTGTTGCTGCTCCATGTGTTATTTCTGCCACTCTTCTTGTTGCTTCATCCATTTGGACTGCATGGCAAGTATTTGCTCTTGTCCCTCCATATGTTTCATCTCCAAATCCTCAATGGCATGTAAGATATGACTCATATTGAGGTTGGCTGGATTGTGTTGCTCTTCTTGTTGGTAATCTTCCTGATGATACTCCTCTTGATGAACTTCTTCCTGGGCTCTGTGCCTTCCTATATGTGGCCTTCTTAGTTGTTGAGCAAGTGAGGTGTGGACCATGCGCTCACGTGTGACCGGCTTCCCTGGGTTCACCCAGTCTGGACTACTGTCCTCAAATACTACCTTAGCCTTGTTGCACAAGCGGAGAATTGTGCTGGGGTACCAAAGCCTGGCACCCGAATCAACTTTCTCAGCCGACTCTTGAATCCCTTCGGCAATAAGCTCATGCACATTGATTTCCCCACCTAGTACTAAGCATTGCAGCATAGTGGCTCGGTTGATGTTAACTTCTGAATTATTAGCAGCCGGTAGGATGGACCTTCTTACAAGCTCGAACCACCCCTTGGCCTCAGGATGAAGGTCTCCCCTTTTTATGAATTTTGGTCTCCCATCTGAGTACCTCTCCCAATCAGCTGCTATCACACAGATGTCTGACGCTATCTCTGAGAGCTCATCCTTATCAGGGCTTCTACTTATCCTTGACTGATAACTCTCCTCGTCAAAATGAGGGAATTTCAATTGAAGAGCTCTTATTATGGCACTTGGGCTGAAGTCGACCTCCCTTCCTCTCACATAGCTTTTGTAAGTTGGGGCTTTGGTCTTCTCCTCTCTAACTACATTTGCATAAAACTCTTTGATGAGGTTGCCAATGATCTTACCCTTTGGACTGGTGAGCAATTGCCACCCTCTCTGTTCGATTTTCCTCAAAATCTGTGGTGATTCATTGGCATTGATTTGGAAGATTAACTCTGGCAATATCTTTCTGGCCCTTATCCGCTCGAATTCTTGTTCATGAAAGGCAGTTTTGAATCTCTTCTCGTCAAAGGGAACACTCTCCATGGGTTCCTTTCTCTTTTGCCTCTTTGAGCTTGATGATGCCATGAATTGAGTTGTTGTTTTGAGGTGGGTTGAGGCTTCGGATAGATAAAGAGTGGGTTGGTTAAAACAATGCGTGATGAAGGGTTTAGTGTGCCAACAGAAGTGTAGAGAGTGGGGGTTTGAATGTAAGGGGTGAGCGTGCACTAAGGTTCACTTATATAGGAGAAATCATGAGTGCATGAAGGGTGTGGATCGCACGAATGTTTCCTTGATGGACGGACGGGGTTGCATACGAAGAGAGGACAAGGATCATCATTTGATGGGGAATGTTGGTTTGGTCTTCAAGATTCTTCTTCTTTCAATGTTGCATGGTAACATTTCCCATGCCTTCCTTTTTGGGACAAGTGTAAAGTTCTCTCCGCGAAGTGGCCGAGCCTCCCCCATTAAATTGTCTAATCAATCCTCATCAATGCTCCTGTTCCTTCCCTATAAAGATAAAATGAGAAAAGTAACAAAAGATATTAAAATAACATAAGAACCTTACGGCTAACATTAATGAAAGGGGAGGAAGATTTGATTGTTTATTTATGAATTCCAACTAACTAACTAGCTGTGTATCTTTATATGCACATTGGTGGCACCATAGGGTGACACCAAACTTAGTTTGGAGCACTGTGATGAAAAGTTGTGTTCAAAGCTTTAAGAATAATGCTTTGAACACCAAACTTGTTCTTTACTATATTCTGCATATAAAAATTTCACACGTGTTCGTCAAGTTTTGGTTGGAATTCATGAATATTGATTTATTCACTACTTCTGAAAGCATGTAAAGATGGGTTGCCTCCCATGAAGCGCTTCTTTAGCGTCACTAGCTTGACGTTACCCCTTATTATGGTGGTTGGTAATGCTTGAAGTCTTCTCCTCTGGCAGTGGACTTGTATCCGTTGGTTGTATCAATGATCTCTACATGCTCCAAGGAGAGAACTCTGTTGATGGTGAAGACCTTAGGTAGCTGAGATGGTACAGTGGGGAGATTAGGGGGGATATCTGTGAAGTAGGCTGAGATTACTTTATCCCCTGGAGAGAAATCTTCCGTAGGAATCTTCTTGTTCCGCCACCCCCTTGGTACCTTCCTCTTTGATGAGCTTTTGTTAATGTCCTCACAAACTTCTGGTGGCTTAGGTTCCTCCAATTTTTCCTTGACCTGTGGCACTTGCTGCTGGCCTTGTCCATCAACCCCAGTGAATCTCAGGATGAGCTGGTTGTGCTTCAGTGCTTGCTTCTTCCTTTAGTATCTCATGATGCACTTTGCTCGGTTCTTTGTCCTCTTCATCTTTTTCCAGTGAGAGTTCGAAAACACTGAAGCTCAGTTGTTCATCATGGATCCTTAATATTAGCTCTCCTTTCTCCACATCTATGAGTACTCTAGCAGTAGCTAGAAATGGTCTCCCCAATATGATTGGGTGCAGGTGACTCTCTTCCATGTCCAGAATGACAAAGTCTGTTGGGAGAAAGTATTTTCCAACTTTGAGCAACACATTTTCCACCACTCTTACTGCTTGCTTTTGAGTCTTGTCAGCCAGCCTTATGACTACATCTGTAGGTAGTATCTCATTGATCTGCAGCCTTTTTACCAGGGATACGGGTATTAAGTTGATGCTTGCTCCCAAATCGCAAAGTGCTCTATCAAAATTTGTTTCCCCTATAGCACAAGGGACATGAAAACTCCCTGGGTCTTTTCTTTTCACAGGCAATTGTGTTTGAATGAGGGTGCTGCAATCCTTGTTCATCACTATAGTCTGGCCCCCCTTGAGTGAGCTCTTCCTGGGAAGTAGTTCCTTCATATACTTGATGAATGCTGGCATTTGCTGAATGACCTTGATGAATGGTATGTTCACATTCAAAGATGCAAATGAGTCTAAGAACCTTGAGTACATTCTCTTTCCCACAGCACCCTTTAGCAGTTGAGGAAATGGTGCATATAGTCTCAGCAGCTCCTGTTGTGAGATTTCTGGTTCTTGTTGGTCTTTCTTCTCCTTCTCTACTAAGGTATTTTCAGGTTGTTCTGACAGCTTGCTTGGCTTGTCTTCAGTCTCCTTGTCATTTGTAGTGACCATATTTTAGTCTTCCCATCTTACTTTCTTCGCTTCACCTCTCGGATTCTTCTCCGTGTCACTTGGGAAGCTATCAGTGGGTCTGGGCATCTTCTCAGACAAATATCCCACTTGGAATTCCAGCTTCTTGATTGCTTCCCCCCGATTCTTCATACTGGCTCTCACCTCCTCTTTGAACACCTTATTGTCTTGAATGTCTTTGCATATGCTTTCAAGTAAGGTTTCAATCTTAGAGATTCTGTCATCAAATGATGGTATGTTGGGGGTAGAGGTAGAAGAGTGAGATGTATTGCTGTGGTTTTGTTGGTATGTCCTCTATGTGAATTGTTGGGGAGCTGTGTTATTGGGGTTGTGACGTCTCTGATCTTGGCCTTGGTCTTGTTGATTCTCCCACCCAAAGTTTGGGTGATTCCTCCATCCAGGGTTGTAGGTCTTGGAGTATGGATCATGGTTGTATGTAGGTGAATTCCCAATGTAGTTGGCTTGCTCCTGAGTGCCTTCTTCCTCTTCACTTGCTTCCTCTAGAGTTGAAGTGGTGATTGCTGCCACTTGACTTCTCTCCATCTTCTTGGTGAGGTCAGCTAGCTGCTTGGTGATGAGCTTGTTTTGAGCAAGCAGAGCATCTACATTGTTCAACTCCATTACCCCTCTAGTGTTCCCTCTTTTGGAAGCATAGAAGTAGTCATTCTCAGCTACAGTTTCAATGACATCTATGGCTTCCTCGATGGTCTTCTTCTTGTTCAAAGAACCTCCGGATGAATGGTCTACGACCTTCTTAGATTCATATGACAGTCCTTCATAGAAGATGTGCAGCTGCACCCATTCGTTGAACATATCAGATGGACATCTCCTTGTTAGGTCTTTAAACCTCTCCCATGCTTCATATAGAGTCTCACCATCTTGTTGCCTGAAAGTTTGGACCTCAGCTCTCAGCTGATTGACTCGTTGAGGAGGGTAAAATCTTGCCAAGAATCTGTTCATAACATCATCCCAAGTTGTCAAGCTATCCTTTGGAAAAGACTCCAACCACTTGGTTGCCTTGTCTCTGAGAGAGAATGGGAACAACAACAGTCTATAGACGTCTGGTTGAACGCCATTGAACTTCACTGTGTTACATATTCTCAGGAATGTGTTTAAGTGTTGGTTGGGGTCTTCTTGAACACCTCCTCCGAACGAGCAATTGTTCTGAACGAGGGTGATGAGCTGTGGCTTTAGTTCAAAGTTGTTGGCATGGATGGTTGGTTTTTGGATGCTACTTCCGCAGTTCCCTGGGTTTGGGTTAATGTAAGAGCCCAAGACTCTTCTATCTTCCCCACCAGGATTTGCTCTATTTTCTCCACCATGGTTGTGAACCTCTTCCTCACGATGGTCCTCCATGGTTGTTTCAAAGTATTCTTCAAAGTGTTCCTCTTCTTCTTCAGCACCCACTACACGTTTTTCTTTTGCCTCCCTTCTTAATCTTAAGAAGGTTCTCTCAGGTTCAGAATCAAAGGAAGTTGAAGCTCCGCTTCTTCTCCCTGTCATACAACCAACAGAGTACAAGCAAGAAAAGCAATGCAGAAAGTATCTTGTTAGAATAACTTGTTAGTGTCAGTGATGCAATATATCAAACAGTTAGTGGGTTGGTGAACTAAATTGTAAATAGCAAAGAAAAACTCAGAAACAGGGGAGGGGAAGAATTAAACTAAGACGGAAAGCAAATTAACCAAACAGAAAATTAAATCAAACAAAATACAAATGCTCAATCTAGTGATCCTCTAATGTAATCATTGTCGATGCACAATCAATCCCCGGCAACGGCGCCATAAACTTGATCGGGGTAAAATTTGTCTTCTCAACAAATTCCCATTCGGCAAGTGTACTAAATTTGTCATCAAGTAAAAACTCACAATAGAGTGAGGTCAAATCCCACAGGGATTGATTGATCAAGCAACTTTAATTAGAGGAATAATCTAGTTGAGCGAATCCATGAATAGAGTTGATAATTGCAGAAATTAAAATGGCAGGAAAGTAATTGACTGAAAATAAATAGCAGAATTGTAAATGGGAATGGGGGAATTGCTCATAAAAGTAAATTGCAGAAAATAAAGAGAATGGGTAAGATCAGAAATGGGGAGTTCATTGGGCTTAGGAGATGTTGCATTCTCCGGATCAATTTCATTTTCATCTCTTCCTCAATCAATGCACTCATTGATCTCCTTGGCAATCTTAAGTGATTGAATCACAATTTCTTGCAATTCAATCTCTCAAATCTTGATCAATAGCCAATTCCTTGGTCAATTGCTCATGAGAAGAGATGAAGTGTGGTCACTGATTATACCACATGCACTTCCCAAATCAAATGCTTAGAGGGTTATAGCCACATACCCATCCACACTCAATTTGGTCCAGCATGAGAAAGCATTTCTAGCTAATCTCTTCATTCCTCTTTCAAGGATCCGAAGAGATCCATGTTTGAATAGCTTCTTTTCCAAGATAACTATCCAATTGGATGAGGATCGAAAGCTTTCAAGTAAAATCAAAAGGAAAGATAGAAGAAGAATAAGAAAATTAGTATTGATCCATCAAACTACAACAGAGCTCCCTAACCCAATGAAAAGGGTTTTAGTTGTTCATAGCTCTAGAAATCAAAATCAAAGATGGAGAATACATGATAAAGCTAGAAGTACAAAGAAAGTAAATACAAAGAGTAGTTCTCTGTCCTAGCTCCTTCCAAAAGGCCCTCTTTCTTTCAAAACTACTCCTATATATACTACTCTTCTCAGCTTCTAGTTAGCTCTTCAAGTCTTGGGCCTCTGGATCTTTGAGTTTGAAGCAGTTCCTTTCTTCAATTGGGCTTGGCTTACTTGCAGAGAGATAGTGTGAAGTGGGCATAGACTTTAGCTCAAGACGTTAGGGGTTTTTATGATTTAATGAAACTACAAGTTCGAGAACGTTAGTGACACTTAACATTGTCGCTAACGTTGCCATGCACCCCTTTGCCTTACGTTAAAGCCCACGTTAACTGGGTTAACGTGGCTTTTAACGTTGCCTTGTTAGCCTTCGAGAACGTTAGTGACACTCAACATTGTCACTAACGTTCAAGTGTGCCCCTTCTTGCTTCACGTTAAAGCTCACGTTAACTAGGTTAACGTGGCTTCTAACGTGGCTTTTGCCAACCTTTGAGAACGTTAGTGACACTCAACATTGTCACTAACGTTCAAGTGTGCCCCTAGGTCTCACGTTAGAGTCCACGTTAACTAGGTTAACGTGGCTTCTAACGTGGCCATTCTTAGCCATCCCAACATTAGTGACCATGTTGAGTGTCACTAACGTTGGCTCATTCTTCATTCCTCATTGTTAGATTCCACGTTAACCAAGTTAACGTGGAAGTCAACGTGGTTCTTGGGGGTTGTGTGGTTGCTCCAACGTTAGTGACAATGTTGAGTGTCACTAACGTTTTCGACAACTCTCCATCTCTTACGTTAGCTCCCACGTTAACCAAGTTAACGTGGGAGTTAACGTGGCTCTTTGCACCTTAGGCCAACGTTAGTGACATTGTTGAGTGTCACTAACGTTGGCTTCTCTTCCCCCTTTAACGTTAGAGGCCACGTTAATTAGGTTAACGTGGCTTTCTAACGTGGCCATTTGTGAGCAATTGCCAACGTTAGTGACAATGTTGAGTGTCACTAACGTTTGCTCAACTTCTCTTCTCCACGTTAGAGTTCACGTTAACTTAGTTAACGTGACTCTTTAACGTGGGCATTGATGGCTTTTGAGAGTGTTTTTGGCAATTACTTTTCTCTTTAACTTTGCAAGTTACCTCCCATTCCTTGCTTCCTTTGGTCCTGAAATCAAGCAATATAGTGCATCAAAGTTCTAGTCCAAGTCATGGGTAATGCAATATATAATTTTGTCATTAAAATCATGCAAAATCCTCATGAAACAATGAAAAATGCACAATGTATTCTTGAATCAAGGTCTGAGTGAATATCTGCCCAAAACTAACTTATTTCCTAAGAAAATGCATGAAATTACCTAAAAATAGTAAAGAAAAGGTCAGTGAAACTGGCCAAAATGCCCTGGCATCAAGTCTTCGTGATATAGGCTAGAATCCATTGGTAGCATTCTTGAGATCCGGAAAGTCTAAACCTTGTCTGTGGTATTTCGAGTAGGATCTGGGATGGGATGACTTTGAAGAGCTTCAAACTCGCGACTGTAGGGTGTGGTGACAGACGCAAAAGGATAGTAAATCCTATTCCTACACGATCGAGAACCAACAGCTGATTAGCCATACGATATCTATGCATGGTATTTTTCATCCGAGACGAGAAATCCGACAGTTGATTAGCGGTACAGAGACCGTAGAGGACCATTTTCACTGAGAGGATGGGATGTAGCCATTGACAACAGTGACACCCAGCATACAACTTGCCATAGAAAGGAGTATGAAGGATTGGATGCAGGCAGTAGGAAAGCAGAGATTCAGAAGGAACAACGCATCTCCATACGCTTATCTGAAATTCCCACCAATGATTTACATAAGTATCTCTATCTTTGTGTTATGTTTATTTATATTTTAATTATTAAAACTCCATAACCATTTGAATCCGCCTGACTGAGATTTACAAGGTGATCATAGCTTGCTTCAAGCCGACAATCTCCGTGGGATCGACCCTTACTCACGTAAGGTTTATTACTTGGACGACCCAGTGCACTTGCTGGTTAGTTGTACGAAGTTGTGAAAAAGAGTTGAGATTACAATTGTGCGTACCAAGTTGTTGGCGCCATTGAGATCACAATTTCGTGCACCAAGTTTTTGGCGCCGTTGCCGGGGATTGTTCGAGTTTGGACAACTGACGGTTCATCTTGTTGCTTAGATTAGGTAATTTTCTTCTTGTTTCAACCTTTATTTTATTTTTAAAAAGTTTTCAAAAATCTTTCAAAAATTTTTTCTTCTTTTTCGTTTTTCCAAAATAATTTTCGAAAAAAAAATACAAAAAAATTTAATAAAATCATAAAAACAAAAAATTTTGTGTTTCTTGTTTGAGTCTAGATCAAGTTTTGAGTTTGGTGTCAATTGCATGTTTTTAAAATTTGTGCATTTTTCAAAAACTCATGCATGATATTCTTCATGATCTTCAAGTTGTTCTTGGTAAGTATCCTTGTTTGATCTTGTGATTTTCTTGTTTTGTGTCTTTTCTTGTTTTTCATATGCATTTTTAGTTTGTTAGAGTCTAAACATTAAAAATTTTTAAGTTTGGTGTCTTGCATGTTTTTCTTTTCTTGAAATTTTTTCAAAAATAAGTTCTTGATGTTCATCATGATCTTCAAAGTATTCTTGGTGTTCATCTTGACATTCATGGTGTTTTTGCATGCATCCTTTGTTTTAATCCAAAATTTTTATGTGTTGAGTCATTTTGTGGTTTTTCTCTTTCCTAATTAAATTTAAAAAATCAAAAAAATATCTTTTCCTTATTTCTCTCATAAATTTCGAAATCTTTGGGTTGACTTAGTCAAAATTTTTTAAAATAAGTTGTTTCTTGTTAGTCAAGTCAAGATTTCAATTTCAAAAATTTATCTTTTCAAAATCTTTTTCAAAATCAAATCTTTTTCATTTTTTTATTTATTATTTTCGAAAATTTTAAAAATTGATTTCAAAATCTTTTTCTTAATTTTATTTCATAATTTTCGAAAACTTTACTAACAATTAATATGATTGATTCAAAAATTTGAAGTTTGTTACTTTCTTGTTAAGAAAGGTTCAATCTTTAAATTCTAGAATCATATCTTTTAGTTTCTTGTTAGTCAAGTAATCAATTTTAATTTTAAAAATCAAATCTTTTTAATTTCCTTTTCAAATCTTTTTCAAAATAAATTTCAATCATATCTTTTCAAACATATCTTTTTCAAATCATATCTTTTTCAAAATCAATTTCAAGATCTTTTCTAACTTCTTATCTTTTCAAAATTGATTTTCAAATCTTTTTCAACTAACTAATTAACTTTTTTGTTTGTTTTACTATTTCTTATCTTTTTCAAAACCACCTAACTACTTTTCTCTCTCTAATTTTTGAAAATCACCTTTTCTTTTTCAAAATTCTTTTGACTTAACTAATTGTTTTAAATTTTAATTTTATTCTATTTATTCTCTTAATATTTGAATTCTAACTAAATTTTAAAATAAAAACAAAAATATTTTCCTTTTTTTTAATTATTTTCGAAAAACTCTCTCTTCTTCTTTTATTTATTTATTTAATCACTAACACTCTTCTCTTCTTCTTATAATTCGAACCCTCACTTCCTCTCTGTGTTCGAATTCTTCTCTTCTCTTTCTCCTATTCTTATCTTCTTCTACTCACATAAAGGAATCTCTATACTATGACATAGAGGATTCCTCTTCTTTTCTGTTCTCTTCTTTTTCACATGAGCCGGAGCAAGGATAAGAATATTCTTGTTGAAGCTGATCTGAAACCTGAAAGGACTCTGAAGAGAAAGCTAAGAGAAGCTAAAATACAACACTCTGAAGAGAACTTTACTGAAATTTTTGAAAAAGAAGTAGAGATGGCCGAACCCAATAACAATGGTGGAGCTGCAAGGAAGATGCTTGGTGACTTTACTGCACCAAATTCCAACTTCCATGGAAGAAGCATCTCAATCCCTGCCATTGGAGCAAACAATTTTGAGCTAAAGCCTCAATTAGTTTCTCTGATACAACAGAATTACAAGTTTCATGGATTTCCATTTGAAGATCCTTTTCAGTTCTTAACTGAATTCTTGCAGATCTGTGATACTGTTAGGACTAATGGAGTTGATTCTGAGGTCTATAAGCTTATGCTTTTCCCTTTTGCTGTAAGCAGGAGCTAGAACATGGTTGGACTCTCAACCTAAAGATAGCCTGAACTCTTGGGATAAGCTGGTCATGGCTTTCTTAGCCAAGTTCTTTCCTCCTTAAAAGCTTAGCAAGTTTAGAGTGGATGTTCAAACCTTCAGGCAGAAAGAAGGTGAATCCCTTTATGAAGCTTGGGAAAGATACAAGCAATTGACCAAAAAGTGTCCTTCTAACATGCTCTCAGAATGGACCATCCTGGATATATTCTACGATGGTCTATCAGAATTGTCTAAGATGTCATTGGACCATTCTGCAGGTGGATCTATTCACCTGAAGAAAACGCCTGCAGAAGCTCAGGAACTCATTGACATGGTTGCAAATAACCAGTTCATGTACACCTCTGAAAGGAATCCTGTGAGTAATGGGATGCCTCAGAGGAAGGGAGTTCTTGAAATTGATGCTCTGAATGCCATATTGGCTCAGAACAAAATGTTGACTCAGCAAGTCAATATGATTTCTCATAGTCTGAATGGATTGAAAAATGCATCCAACAGTACTAAAGAAGCATCTTCTGAAGAAGAAGCTTATGATCTTGAGAACCCTGCAATGGCAAAGGTGAATTACATGGGTGAAGCCTATGGAAACACCTATAATCCCTAATGGAGAAATCATCTAAATTTCTCATGGAAGGATCAACAAAAGCCTCAACAAGGCTTTAATAATGGTGGAAGAAATAGGTTTAGCAATAGCAAGACTTTTCCATATCCTCTCAGCAACAGACAGAGAATTCTGAGCAGAGCCCCTCTAGCTTAGCAAATATAGTCTCTGATCTATCTAAGGCCACTCTAAGTTTCATGAATGAAACAAGGTCCTTCATTAGAAATTTAGAGGCACAAGTGGGCCAGCTGAGTAAAAGAGTCACTGAAACTCCTTCTAGTACTCTCCCAAGCAATACAGAAGAAAATCCAAAAAGAGAGTGCAAGGCCATAACCATACTTGGTGTGGCCGAACATAAAGAGGAGGAGGAGGACGTGAATCCCAGTGAGAAACACCTCATGGGACGTTCTCTGGACAAAAAGGAGTTCTCAGCTGAGGAACCTAAGGAATCTGAGGCTCATCTAGAGACCATAGAGATTCTATTGAACCTACTTCTGCCATTCATGAGCTCTGATGAGTATTCTTCCTCTGAGGAGGATAAAGATATTACTGAAGAGCAAGTTGCTAAGTACCTTGGAGCAGTCATGAAGCTGAATGCCAAGTTATTTGGTAATAAGACTTGGGTGGATGAACCCCCCTTGCTCACCAATGAACTGAATGACTTGGCTAGGTAGACATTACCTCAAAAGAAACAAGATCCCGGTAAATTCTTAATTCCCTGTACCATAGGCACCATGACCTTTGAGAAGGCTCTGTGTGACCTAGGTGACAAACTCCAATTTGACGGTTTATCTTGTATTGAATTTAGGGGATTTTATCACCTTTTACCCACATTTATTCAATGAAATAGCATGGTTTTGTATATTCTCCTTTAATTGTGCTTAAGAGTGAAAACATGCTTTTTAGGTCTTAAAATAGATAAATATAATTTACCTTGATTCCATTAGATGCCTTGATATGTTTGTTAAGTGATTTCAGATTTAGGAGGAAAAGATTGGATTAAAGGAATGAAGAAAAAGCATGTAAAGTTGGAGAACTCATGAAGAAATGAAAGAACCGGAAAGCTGTCAAGCCGACCTCTTTGCACTTAAACGACCATAACTTGAGCTACAGAGGTCCAAATGATGCGGTTCCAGTTGGGTTGGAAAGCTAACATCTAGGGCTTCGAAATGATATAATTTTGCCATATGTTGCTTCGCGTTCAGGGGCACGCACGCGCACTTTGCGCGCGCGCGCCGATTCTGTCCGTGGCCCACTTTAATGAAATCGTCCCCAGTGGTTTTAGGAGCCTTGTGGGCCCAATCCAACTCATTTCTGATGCTATTTAAGTCAAGTATTGAAGGGGAATCAACATACTTTAGACACTTTTAGATACTTTTGATCATTAGCTTAGTTTTAGGAGTTAGAGTTAGTTTTAGAGAGAGAAGCTCTCACTTCTCTCTAGGATTAGGAATTAGGGTTAGATTAGGATCTCATAATTCTAGGTTTAATTCAAGTCTCCTTCTACTTCTACCTTCAAGTGGTGATTGCTACACTTTGGTTCTTCTTTCTATCCCTATCCTCTTGTTGTAATTTCTCTTATTTTGTTTCTAGGTTTTGTAATTGAGATACTCTTGTTCTTTTGTTTTCTTTTAATAATGCAATTTGAGATAATTCATGTGATTGTGATGTTGTTGATTGTTGTTTTGTTAATTCTTTGTAATTGTTGGTTGTTGATTCCTTTTATTCTTACAAATAAAAATGCTTTCTTTCATTACCCTCCAAGTGTTTGATGAAATGCTTGAGAGGATGTTAGAGTAGGATTTTATGTTCTTGGCTTGAGAAGGTAACTTAGGATTTCTTGAGTCACTAGTGTCCAATTGATTGCTAGTTGATAGCCATTAACTCTAGCCTTCATTAATCCAATTAGTGAAAAGCTAGGACTTATGGACTAGGATTGATATAACTCACTTGACTTTCCTTTGTTAATTGATTTAAGGATGACTAAGTGGGATTAATCCTTGCAACTACCATACTTGTGGCTAGTGATAATGATGAAGACCCTTGACAACCAAATCTTGCCAAGACCATTTTGTTAATAAAGTTTTCTTACCATTTACTATTCATGTTTCTCATCTAAAACCCCAAAATAACTCACAACCAATAACAAGACACTTTATTGTAAATCCTAGGGAGAACGACCCGAGGTTTAAATACTTCGGTTTATAGATTTTAGGGGTTTGTACTTGTGACAAACAAATTTTTGTATGAGAGGATTATTGTTGGTTTAGAGACTATACTTCGACGAGATTTCAATTGTAAAATTCTAAACCGTCAAAAATCCATTCGTCACTAGGTTCAAGCATAAACTTAATGCCACTCTCTGTAATGGAGAAACTGGGAATATTTGAGGTACAGGCTGCCAAATTCTCATTAGAGATGGTAGACAAATCTATGAAAAAGGCTTATGGACAGGTAGAGGTCGTGTTAGTAAAGGTCAAAAGCCTTTACATCCCTGCTGATTTCATAATCCTAGACACTGGGAAGGATGAGGATGAATCCATCATCCTTGGAAGACCCTTCCTAGCCACAACAAAAGCTATGATTGATGTGGACAGAGGAGAGTTGATCCTTCAATTGAACGAGGACTTCCTTGTGTTTAAAACTCAAGGATCTCCCTCTGTAACCATGGAGAGAACGCAAGAAAAGCTTCTCTCAATACAGAGTCAAAAAAAGCCCCCACATTCAAACTCTAAGTTTGGTGTTGGGAGGCTCCAACTATGCTCTGAACATCTGTGAAGCTCCATGAGAGCTCACTGTCAAGCTATTGACATTAAAGAAGTGCTTATTGGGAGGCAACCCACTTTTATTATTCTATGTTATTTTCTTTTTTAGGTTGATGATCATGTGGAGTCACAAAAATAACTGCAAAAAAATAAAAGAAAAATAAAAATAGCATTAAAAACAGCACACCCTGGAGGAGAAACTTACTGGCGTTAAATGCTAGAAAGAAGCAATAAACTGGCGTTAAACGCCAAAAACAAGTTACAGCTTGCCGTTTAATGCCAGGAAAGGAATAAAAGCTGGCGTTTAACGCCAGAAACAAGCAGCAGTCTGGTGTTAAATGCCAGGATTGCACAATAGGGACATTTTGCACGCCTAAAAGGAGTAGGGATGAGAAATCCTTGACCTCTCAGGATCTGTAGACCCACAGGATCCCCACCTACCCCACCTCTCTCTCTATCTCCCTCCATCTCCTCAATTTTCTTCTTCTTCCCCTTCTTTCTTTCTTCTTTTGCTCGAGGACGAACAAACCTTTTAAGTTTGGTATGGTAAAAGCATTGCTTTTTGTTTTTCCATAACCATTTATGGCACCTAAGGCCGGAGAAACCTATAGAAAGAGGAAAGGGAAGAAAAAAGCTTCCACCTCCGAGTCATGGAGATAGAGAGATTCATCTCAAAGGTCCATCAAGACCACTTCTATGAAGTTGTGGCCAAGAAAAAGGTGATCCCTATGCAATTCAGCTGGAATTATCATAGAGGGAGACATCCTCATTGAAGAGGACAAGCCCATCACTAAGAAAAGGATGGAGAAAACAAGAGAGCCCACTCATGGACCTCAACAAGAGCATGAGGAATTCCCTCATCAAGAAATCTTTGAGATGTCTCAAGGGATACATTTTTCTCCACACAACTATTGGGAGCAACTAAGGATAGGAGCACCAAAAACACTAAGGATGGAGCAACAAAGGCAAGGAAGAGACATAGAGAAGCTCAGGCGTTCCATTGGATATTCAAGAGGAAGAACTAGCTGCCATCACTAAGGTAGACCCGTTCTTTAATCTCCTTGTTCTTATTTTTTCTGTTTTTCGATTTTATGCTTTATGTGTTATCTATGTTTGTGTCTTCATTACATGATCATTAGTATCTAGTGTCTATACCTTAAAGCTATGAATAACTCCATGAATCCTTCACCTCTCTTAAATGAAAAATGTGCCTAATTACAAAAGAACAAGAAGTACTTGGATTTCAAATTTTGTTTTTCTGAATGAATGCTTGAACAGTGCATATTTTTTATAGTGAAGTTTATGAATGTTAAAATTGTTGGATCTTGAAAGAATGATGAACAAAGAGAAATGTTGTTGGTAATCTGAAAAATCATGAAATTGATTCTTGAAGCAAGAAAAAGCAGTGAATGACAAAGCTTGCAAAAAAAAAAGAGAAAGCAAAAAGAAAGAAAAAGAAAAAGCAAGCAGAAAAAGTCAATAGCCCTTTAAACCAAAAGGCAAGGGTAAAGAGGATCCAAGGCTTTGAGCATTAATGGATAGGAGGGCCTAAAGGAATAAAATCCTGGCCTAAGCGGCTAAATCAAGCTGTCCCTAACCATGTGCTTATGGCATGAAGGTCCAAGTGAAAAGCTTGAGACTGAGTGGTTAAAGTCGTGATCCAAAGTAAAAGAGTGTGCTTAAGAACTCTAGACACCTCTAATTGGGGACTTTAGCAAAGCTGAGTCACAATCTGAAAAGGTTCACCCAGTTATGTGTCTGTGGCATTTATGTATCCGGTGGTAATACTGGAAAACGAAGTGCTTAGGGCCACGACCAAGACTCATAAAGTAGCTGTATTCAAGAATCAACATTAGGAGAATCAATAACACTATCTAAAATTCTGAGTTCCTATAGATGACAATCATTCTGAATTTCAAAGGATAAAGTGAGATGCCAAAACTGTTCAGAAGTAAAAAGCTACTTGCCCCGCTCATCTAATTAGGACTAAGTTTTATTGATATTGTGAGATTCATTGTATATTATCTTCTTTTTATCCTATTTTGTTTTCAATTGCTTGCGGACAAGCAACAATTTAAATTTGGTGTTGTGATGAGCGGATAATTTATACGCTTTTTGTCATTGTTTTTACATAGTTTTTAGTATGATTTTGTTAGTTTTTAGTATATTTTTATTAGTTTTTATGCAAAATTCACATTTCTGAACTTTACTATGAGTTTGTGTGTTTTTCTGTGATTTCAGGTATTTTCTGGCTGAAATTGAAGGACCTGAGCAAAAATCTGATTCAGAGGCTGAAAAAGAACTGCTAATGCTGTTGGATTCTGACCTCCCTGCACTCGAAATAGATTTTTTAGAGCTACAGAAATCTAAATGGCGCGCTCTCAATTTCGTTGGAAAGTAGACATCCAAGGCTTTCCAGCAATATATAATAGTTCATACTTTTCCTGAGTTTAGATGACGCAAACTGGCGTTCAACGCCAGCTTTCCGCCCTATTCTGGCGTTAAACGCCAGAAACAAGTTGCAAGCCAGAGTCAAATGCCAGAAACAAGTTACAAACTGGCGTTTAACTCAAAAGAAGACCTCTACACATGAAAGCTTCAACGCTCAGCCAAAGCACACACCAAGTGGGCCCGGAGTGGATTTCTGCATCATTTATTTATTTCTGTAACCCTAGTAACTAGTTTAGTATAAATAGAACTTCTTACTATTGTACTAGGGAGCTTTTGGAACATCTTTGAACCATTGTTCACGTTTTGGGAGGCTGGCCATTCGGCCATACCTACCCTATTTTCACTTATGTATTTTCAACGGTGGAGTTTCTGCACACCATAGATTAAGGTGTGGAGCTTTACTGTTCCTCGAGTATTAATGCAAAGTACTATTGTTCTTCTATTCAATTCATGCTTATTCTTATTCTAAGATATCCATTCACACACAACAACATGATGAATGTGATGATTATGTGACACTCATCACCATTCTCACTCATGAACGCGTGATTGACAACCACTTCTGTTCTATATGAAAACAAGCTTGAATGTATATCTCTTGGGTTTCTAATCAACAATTCACAACGACTCCCCTCTGACAATGGGGCATTTGAATTCGAGATTAGAGTCTTTGTGGTATAGGCTAGAATCCATTGGCAGCATTCTTGAGATCCGGAAAGTCTAAACCTTGTCTATGGTATTCCGAGTAGGATCTGGGATGGGATGACTGTGAAGAGTTTCAAACTCGCGACTGTAGGGTGTGGTGACAGACACAAAAGGATAGTAAATCCTATTCCTACACGATCGAGAACCAACAGCTGATTAGACATACGATATCTGTGCATGGTATTTTTCATCCGAGACGTAAAATCTGACAGTTGATTAGCGGTACAGAGACCGTAGAGGACCATTTTCACTGAGAGGATGGGATGTAGCCGTTGACAACAGTGACACCCAGCATACAGCTTGCCATAGAAAGGAGTATGAAGGATTGGATGAAGGCAGTAGGAAAGTAGAGATTCAGAAGGAACAATGCATCTCCATACGCTTATCTGAAATTCCCACCAATGAATTACATAAGTATCTCTATCTTTATGTTATGTTTATTTATATTTTAATTATTAAAACTCCATAACCTTTTGAATCCGCATGACTGAGATTTACAAGGTGATCATAGCTTGCTTCAAGCCGAAAATCTCCGTGGGATCGACCCTTACTCACATAAGGTTTATTACTTGGACGACCCAGTACACTTGCTGGTTAGTTGTGCGAAGTTGTGAAAAAGAGTTGAGATTACAATTGTGCGTACCAAGTTGTTGGCACCCTTGAGATCATAATTTCATGCACCAGTGATATCTGAATCTTCATTGAACTATGGTTCCCTCCTCCTTACCCTTTCACTGTCCCACCATTTGCAACACTACTACCATATAGTTACGATCTGTTATGGGTGAAAGACTTGTTTTTGTCAAATAAACAGTGGAACCAAGCATTAATCTTAAATCTTTTTTCTCCAGATATTGCTCAGCGAATCATCTCCATAACCTCGGAAAAGGTGAAGGCATAATTCAATCGATGATGAACAAAGAAAAAATATATGATGTTACATCAGGGTATAAGATTGCTTACTAATGTTACCATATTTCCATTGAATTTTGTCCGAACTCCAAGCAATAGAGGCTAGTTTGGAGCTATTTATAGAAGCTGAAAATTCCTCACAAGATTTTGCTCTTTACGTGGAAAATTCTCCATGGTAAAGAGCAACTTATCATCCACTTCTCATCCACCAGTGGTTCCCATCCACTTCGACAACTTGTCCAATCTGCAAATCAACACTAGAATCACTGATGCACTATTTATTTTTCTGTGGAGACGCTAATCTAGGGTGGAAGAAGAGTCATTTGGATTACCTTATTTCAGACCCTAGATGTTCCTTGTTCTTTGATTGATGGAGAGATTTGGTGTTACAAACTGGACTTCTGGGAACAAGCTCTCATAGAGGTCGACTAGTGTTGATGTAGCTTAGAATATTTGGTAAGAGAGGTATCGATGAGTCGTTGAGCATGTTAAAGAGCTTCCAGAAAAAGTCTAGCAATATCGCTTAAATTGAACCAAGACCTATCTATTTTGCCTTATGCATAATTGATGAGAGGATTTTTGATGGTTTAGAATTTCACAAATGAAATCTCGTCGAAGTATAATTTCTAAACCTAGCAATAATCCTTTCATACAAAAGATTGTTTGTCACAAGTAACAAACCCCTAAAATTTAAAAACCGAAGTATTCAAACCTCGGGTCGTTCTCCCTAGGAATTGCAATAAAGTGTCTTGTTATTGGTTATGAGATATTTTGGGGTTTTTGAGATTTTAGACAAGAAATATAAATGGCAAAGAAAATAAACTAACAACTAACAAGGCTCTTGGCAAGATATGAGAACTAGAAGTCCTATCCTAGTCATCCTCCTCACTTGTGGCCACAAATTGTTCATTGCTACCACTTAGTTAACCTCTACAATAAAAGAAAGTCAAGTGGATGAATTAACTTGATTCCACAAGTCCTAGTCAACTCCCAAGGGAAAGACTAGCTTTAGTGGTATCCAAATCAATTAGCAACTTCTAATTATCAATCAACAAGGGAATTAGACAACTCAAGCATCACTAATTACTCTACCTAGGCCAAGAGGAGCAAAATCCATACTAAAGCTAAAAGAGGCATTTTATCAAACACATAAAAGGCATAAAAGAAAGGCATATGAAATCTACAACAAGAATGAAATCTAACAACAATTATTGCAATGAATTAACAACAACAATTAAAAGAAACACAATTATTATGAATTACCTCTAATTGAATAAAAAAGAAAATAGAAGGAACAAGAGAATGGAAGAATGATGAATGTAACAAAGCATAGGAACAACATAAAGGAAATTACAACAAAAGAATGGAAGAATGATGAATGTAACAACAAAGAATTGAGAAGAAGAAGTAGACGAAAGCATGAATGAAAACCTATATCTAAGAACTAAGCCTAATCCTAATCCTAATTCTATAGAGAAGTGAGAGCTTCTCTCTTTAGAAACTACTTCTAACTAATCCTAATGTGTAAAAAAATGATCAAAAGTCCCTTTTCTCTTCAATCCTTGGCTTTAAATAGCAGTTTAGGCACCAAAGTTGGTTGGGATTGGGCCCCACAACCCTTGAGAATTCGTTGGGTGCGAATTCACTAAAAAAATCATATATCAGCACCGACGCGTACGCGCACAGCATGTGTACGCGTCCATGGGGTAATTCGCAAGGTGCGCATAAGCGCCTGGTGTGCGCGCGCGTCCATGGGCGAGTTCAACTCTTTGGCTTTTCATGATTTCTCCACTTTGCATGCTTTCCTCTTCACTCCTTTGATCCATTCCTAGCCTTTTCAATCTGAAATCACTAACAAACACATCAAGGCATCTAGTGGAATCAAATGGAGATTAAAATCATCAAGTTAAAGGCCTAAAAAGCATATTTTCACATCTAAGCACAAATAAGGAGACAATCACAAAATCATGCTAATTCATTGAATAAATGTGGATAAAAGGTATGAAAATCTCCTAAAATCAATACAAGATAAACCCTACAAATGGGGTTTATCAATAATACCCTAAAATTCCTTTTTATATTTATTTATTTTTCTATGTTATTTTGTTCTCATAATTTTACCTGTTCATGAATACGTGGGAATATCCTTTTTCTAATTTTCTTGTCCTAACTTTTAAATATTGTATTTATTTTTTTATTGAATAAAATATTATTATTATCTTTAAAAAAAAATTTAACTAGAATTCAAACAATCCAATATTTACATGATGTAAAAAAAAAACAAAAAATTCACTCCTATACTGCACATATCATAGAAGCATTTTGGAAATGATCATAATCATTGTATTGAGTTTGAAATGTGTACTTATATCTCGTCACTGTAATAGAGTTATACACACTTTAGCTAGGTGAATCATATCTTTATTTTCAGTAATAAAATTGTTGCTCCCAACTTTGCAACCCAAATGTATATTGACTCCTTTTGAATTAGCCAAAAAAAAAATTATAAATCAATTAAAATATTTATCATTATTATTGTTATTTATTTTGGTGTTTATTCAGCATAGATTATTATAATGAAAACTCAAATTACTCACTAGAATATTAAAATTAATATAATAAAATTGTAAATAATTAAATCTTTAACTATTCAGTAATTCATTTTTTTTATCTAAAGTCTAAAATTATGTAATAACAGTGAAATTATCTTATATCAATGTTAAAAAAAGGGTTTAATTAGTGGTAAACACAACTTTATGAACATGGCGCAGATAAAGAAAGATAATTCCGATTATTCTAATGAAGATTATCTGATTTCAGATAAAATTAAAGAAGTATCCGATTGTCCTCATGAATATAATTCCTCTCTAGAAACTCAATAAAAATTCAACAAGTGAAGAAATTTAATAGATCAGAGACAAGGAATTGTATTTGTGGTCAACAAAAAAATGCAAGTAAAAGCATACAAAAGAGAAAAAAAAATTGTATATGCAAAACATGAAGAACAAAAAGCACAAGAAGAACAAGAACAAGTAAAAGCAGAAGATGGAGATGGAGATGGATGTAGATGTAGAAGATGAAGAAAGCACGGTTACTGTTTCTCCACAAAAATATAGGTGTCTTCTTTTCTTGAGGTTGGATATCTTTTATATAGAGAACCCCAAAAAGAGGAGTACAGAAGTTTTTTTACTTAGATCTATATACCTATGTGTTATCTTAAAAACTGTAGAAGAAGAGAAATGGGAAGAAGAGGAATTCTTAGTTCATATGAACCATATTACAAGTGTAGAGTATAGGTAAATAAGTAAATTCATACTTAGCTAACGTCTTTTTTCTTTTCTTTTTTTTATATTTAACGTCAACAGGGACTTAATTGAAAAAATTAAATAGTACAAAAATTTAATTAAAAAAATATATAAAGACCTAATTAAAAATTAAGTAAAACTACATGTATTTATTATAGAATAATTAAACCTTAAAAAATGTGCATTATGTATAATACATTTTTTTTTGAATAACACATAAAATGTTTTTAATTACAAAGTATAAAGTATAAAATCAATATATTTATATATTGTATATAATTTACTATCAGTTAACATTACTAAAAAAAGAAATATGTTAGCAAAATATGCTTTAGACCAGAAGCAAATTGAAAACATTAGAGAAGAGAAACTCAAAACTTTATAAAAGGGTTAATTCATTAGTTCATTAAACAATGAAGTTAGGAGTTCCTAGAGTTGATTAAATCTAATTGGGGATCAAAATCGCTAATCCAATCCCATGCCAAATAAAAAATTGATCAAAATGGTAAAATATGGAATGTAAACTAATCTAGTTGAATTTTAATTTAATTTTAAAATTGATTCTATTTTATTGGTCAACGATATCCTCTAACTCAAGAGACCAAAGATTAATCTGTCGTAGACTGTAACTTCATTTAAGAGTTTGTTATTGGCCAATAAATTACTGCATACACAATGCGAGATTCAAATTCTAGACACTTGTTTAAGCGAACTAGTGAGCTAACCACTAGACGAATCTATATTGGTCAAAATTGATTCTATCTAATTCAAATTATATTGTTATAATATTATTATTTGCTTAGATCTACATACATGATTTATACACATGTTGCACTTGAATAATATTTTTTGGACCTCTGGTATCTTGATGGCTATGCCAAAGGATAGAGGTGATAATAGGTAGGGACAATATAGGGTTTAAACTTCACTTTAACTCTATTATGTGTTTAAATCCTTTAACTTAAACTATAACCATACTTATTTGCCTTGTAAAAATAAATTTAGTCCTTTCACATTTTATAATATTAAATATTATTTATTTATCATTAGCAATTTGAATTACTAGCTTGGTAACACTAAGTATTTGTGTAAACGAGAGGAATTTAGATTCAAATATTTTCTCGTTCATTATACGTAAATATATTTTTACAACACATATTATATATTAAAGATGCGAGTTGAGCAGATACAATAAGCTCAACATCTGAAATAAGCCCTATTCTATGTCGGATTGTCAACCCGCTTCAATCGAATTAGAACGAGTTAGATATCCATTGATGCAAGTTGTGCTGCCAACCCTACAGAAGGGCCACCAGTTCTAATTCGATTTCAATTTTTTTTCCAAAGAAATATGATTATTTAAATAAAAATGTGGAAATGATTACAATTTGGTGGTGGTAGTAGTGATGTGGTGGTATTATAGGTAGTTAAGATGGTGGTGAGAGAAGGTTATGAAAATTTAAGGTTTGGAAAAAATGAGACAGTAGTGGTGTGAGAGGCTGAGAATAAATAGTAAGAGTAATTTAAAAGTTTTTGTAACAAAAGTAAAAAAATTTAAGGATTGGGTACTTTTGTCACATATAACTCATTTTTCTTAGATATAGTTTTAGTTTCGTTTTCTTTTTGGTAGTTTTGCAACTTTTGTCACACATTACATTCCTGGATAGAAATTGTTGTTTTTCTCATATATTATTTTGAACGAGTTACCCTTTTTTGTTAGATGAGTTGCACAGCTCCCAGTTTTGGACATTACAATATCAAAAATTCATCCACACTACACATTTACACACACAACATTTTAAGGATTTATATCCATTACATATTTTTAACCAAATTTTGAACCCAAATTTGATATCTCACAAAGCAAATGAATGACGATTGCACCATTGCCAAGACCTCGACCATAAAGAGTTACCGTTTGAAGGTGTTATACTCATTACCACCCTAGGCTGAAGTCTAAAGGATGAAAAGTCACCGCGGATTAAAAAAAATGAGAATGGATGTGATCTTTGATTTAGGCCCAATAAAGAGGCTTATAATCATATTATTTGTAAAATAAAAATTCATTATTTTATTATCCAAAAAATTAATTATTTTTATAAAATATCTTATAAAATATAAAATACACACTACAAATATATAAAAAGTTTGAATCCAATATACTTATCCATGTACTTACCTTACTTAGAATACAAGTGTTCGTATCTTTTGTGGAAGTCACGAGCTTAAGAGATTCGGAGATCTTAACTTGAGTAGTGTTGATATCAGATAGGGAGAACAACCTGCAAAGATACTCTGATACCTAAGTCAGAAATATTTTCTCGGTGATAGTAGTGAACAATGTCCTACCTGCTGAGTTTCTCCTTTCCCTTTATTACATCTTTCTGATGTAATTGTTATTAGGCATTTACTACTATGATTTGGCAGCCTCGTGAGTTAACAACTTTAGTAGTCTTAATGGCATATCCTTTGGATTTTATTGAATTTGTAATGGAATATTCTCATTTAATCATATCCTCGGCGTACTATCCTTGTCCAGAACGGTGCCTTAACTTGGGTTTCTTAGCTTAATGACTTTGTCAACAACACCCGAATTTAATGGATCAAGTCCAAACTAATTTTTTGCACTTGTTGGATTTTATGCGCCAACAAATTTTTGAAAAAAAATTTTAGTTCTCTTCGAGTAGTTGTAACTTCCCTCGGTTTGTGAACGGTCAAGTTTTATTTACAACATCTCTCTCCATCAATCAATGCCACATTACCTTTAATTAAATAATCATTACTTTAACTTCCTATTCGCTCTAAATAATTATGAAAACTTTTTATTTTCTTAGAAAGAAAACATTCGAAGCCCTCATTCTTCCCTTAGCAACTAAAAATCTTCTTCTCCTACCTCACAAATTGAAGCAAGCACACAATGATAGGGAACTCTATTTTCTTCCTTTATTTTTGAACGTATTCACCTGGTATTCCAAGTAAGAGTCTTTTCCTTTCATTTGAATTGTGGCTATCATTTTTTATTTCGTGAAAATTTTTGTCTTCTGAAATTTTGGTTTCTCCCTACTATAGCATGTATGTCTCGAAGAATTGTGATAGAGCTTTCATCCTATTTTATTCATCCTAGCGATTCCAATTAGGCAAATATTTTAGAGGTACTACTATTTAGTTTTTCCTATTTTGAATAATGTTAGATTAAATTTCTCTTGTCCCTTTCTGGGTTTTCTGAAATTGGTTGATGAGCCAAAATTAATACGTTTGGATATTAGCAAGTGTACCAAATCGCATCAAGTAATACAACGGTGAGTCAATATCATTCTCTCGAGGATTAACGGATTGAAGTAAGTAACGTTTAATTGAATATCTAATTAGATCAATCAAACCTTGGCAAGAGAAAATTAGATCGTGATGTAGAGCAAATAACAATGAAGAGAGAACTAATTTTGGTTTGACTATTGGGCGAAAGAGGGCTTAGAGAACTAGGAAGTAATCAAGGATAGGGGATGTTAAAGGTTTCGGAGATGTTAAATTCTTAGAAAAAGCAATCCTTGTATTTTCTTACTTTGACTCATGCAAAAATCGTTTCACACCAAATAATTATAATTAAATTCTAATTCCTTGACAATTTAATTTCTTTTAACTTAGTTAATCGCCAATTTAAGAAAAGAGGTGAAGAACAGTTTCGATCTAAAGCCACACAATTTTCAAAATACTATTCCTAATCAAGTTAAAAATTATGAGAAAGAGTTTAGAGCTAATTTCGATATTAAATTTCCCAAAGTAATAACAGAATCCAAGACAAAATTAGAATATTTTCCAATACTTCTAACCATTAAAGATGAAAAACGAGGCTCAATCTTGAAAAAGTAAAAAAGCATGAATCAAAATAAAGAAAACACTTGCATTACTAATCCATAAAATCAAACAGAGCCCTAACCTTTAACAAGACAGGTTAGTAACTCATGGTAGAGAAGAAAATAACTAAACTAAAGGGGTGTTGTATGGCTCCAGTATGATTCTTTGATCAAAGATCTGTATCTCCGTAGATGTGAACCTTGTTCATTTATTTATAATCTAACTTCGTAACCAATTGAAATTTAAAAACTAATCTTATCTTCAAAAGAAAAAAAAAACTTTATTCAAATTCAAATCTAATCTAACCTAAATCCTAACAACCAAATCCTATCTTTCTACAGCAAATTTGAGTCACGGTGTGAGCGGGGCAAAGGGTTCGAAGGTGGCTCAAAATGAGATTTCTGGCGACGGAAACAAGGGGGAGCATGTGGGAGGGGTGCTTTGGGTATCAAGGAGGTCCCAACACAAGGTATGGTTTCATTTTGTGATAATGTTATGGGCACTTCTACGTCGGTTATACTGGGAGCATCGAACCTTTTTTATGGAGATCAATTGGCATCAGTCAAGGGAAAATAGGGAGACCATTCTCCTTCTAGCGTCGACCTTCACGGAGGAGGGAATAGTGACTCTTGCTCAACCCTACAAGGACGCTATAGTTCTTAAGGTTCTGGACAAGAATCTAAGCTACACCATCTTGTCATACAAGCTTAATAGTGTTTGGCGATTGAAGTGTGGCTATGAAATTTTTTATGTGGGATAAGGTTACATTTTGGCGAAGTTTGATATGTTAGAAGAAAGAGACAAAATTTTGCTGGGAGGACCATGGATGGTGAACAATCACTATGTAGCGGTCAAACTACAGAGTCCTTCTTTTAGGGCGAGTGAAAGATCTTTTGAATCCACCATGATATGAGTTAAGATTGGAGAGTTACATGTATTATCATGAAAAGGCCAAGAATAAGATAGCTTCAGCTATAGTAACCCCATTAAGATTGATTTTGTAACAAAATCAACAGAGAGGGGTAAATACACTCGTGCTTGTGTTCAGATCGATTTGAGTTTACCAGTAGTGTGAAGGATTTTAGTGGATAGAATTGAATATAATGTTGAATATGAAAGTCTGCATTTGGTTTGTGGGATCTGTGATTGCTACGGGCATATTACAGGAGAGAGTTCAAAAGGGAGAAACGATGAAATCAAGATCAGTCTATCATCAGCAATGGCAGCTGAAAAGCAGCAATAGCAATATGGTGCTCGAGCACCCGAAATTTTGAATTGTAGAATATTAGGCAACCTGCGAGAGTTTTTAAATTTTGCAAGAATCCTAGCATAATTAATGAGAAATCGAATTCAACAGATCCTGAGGAGAAAAATCAGCATGCAAAAGGAGATAACATATCTCCACATGCAGGTGAGGCAGAATGAAAAAAGGTCTACCGAAAAGGAAAGCCAAAAATGGACAAGGGTCCAGTACAAAAAAGGCCCAATTCTTTCTAACACAGGTCAAAAACTAAGAGAAAATAATGGACCATCCTCTTCTGGATCCAAGAAAATCACACTTTCTCAGCGTGTTGGTTTGCAGATCAAGCCTTGTAATGTTACTGAAATTCCTTTGCAACAGAATAAGCACAAGAGGAGAAGACCTCTATAACTGCAAAGCTCACCCAATATAGTGGAGAAGGAAGTTTAGGTAAGTGCACTTGGCGAGAAAGAATTCGAAGCCAATTAGGATGTTCATGGAGCTTCTAGGGATGTCACAAGAGCTAGTCATTAACGGGTATTTGCTTTCTCTCTTTTATTTGTCAGGGTTATTACTAACAGTACAAATTTTAACATCTTGGCTTGGGATGTGAGGGGAGCCTCTAATAAAATGTCTAGGATTCATTGTAAGGAACTTGTTAAGAGATATCATCCTTTATTTATTATTTTAGTTGAGACTCATGTCCCATTTTCTAATGTGAAGTCTTTTTAGGAGAAGTTAGGGTTTCGTGATGTGGGTATTGTCAAGGCTTGTGGCCATAAAGGGGAAATTTAGTTTATCTCGTCTGTTAGTAATGTAAGTTGCAGTATGGTGAATTACTTTCATCAATGTCTTACTATTGAAGTTCAGTTGGGTGGTGAAAAATGGTTATGTAGCACAGTGTATGAGAGTCCATAATATTTCCATCATACTCTGCTTTTGGGGCGACTTCTTTCTCTAAGTTATGGCCATCAATGTCCTTCGATTTTGATAGGAGATTTCAATGAAATTTTATATCCAGAAAAAGTAACAGGCAGAATTTTTTATGAAACCCATTCCAATATCTTTGTTGATACGTTAGATGCTTGTAGTCATCTTGACTTGTCTTGTATAGATAGAGGTTTTACTTGTTATAGGAAAACTCATGGATGCTGCAATATTGCTAAAAACTTGATAGGGCAATTTCAGATGTTTATTGGAAGTACCCCTTTCCAGAAGCTTATTTTGAAGTTTTATCTAGACTTCATTCTGATCACTTTCCCATTCTTCTTAGATGCTTTGGTTTAATATAGCCAAAAAGGAATGAATATTTCAGATTTCAATAGGTTTGGAGTATTCATCCTAGTTGCAAAATAGTGGTGCAATAGGCATGGAGTAGGAAAACACCTTTAATAACTGATTATTTAGTTGAAGTGCAAAAGAGTTTCATTAGAGTTCAACAGAGAGACCTTCGACAATATCTTTGCGAGAAAGCAAAACTTAAAAAATAAGATTAATGACATTCAAAAATAGCTAGAGCATTTCGATAGTTTATCTCTCAGAGCAAAGGAGAAAGAGTGCCGTGATGAATATAATGTTATCCTACTTTAAGAGATATTGTGGGCTTAGAAATAAAAGGAAAAGTGGGATCTTTTGGGTGATAAAAATATAAAAGTTTTTCACACACAAACAGTTGTGACTAGAAAATACAACATGATTCATGTCCTATTTATCAATGGTGGAACTTAGACAACAGAGGTAGATATCCTTCAAAAAGAAGCAATGGTGTTCTTTCAAAATCTTTTTTTGTTCCTGATAAACCACTATTTTATGGTTTATCTTGTGCTCAATTGAGTGGTTTTTATCAACTCTTTACTCACTTATTCATACAATTCGCATGTTTTACATTTTCCTTCCTGATTTTATGCTATGATTGAAAACATGCTTCTTTGATCTTATATTTGCTTATTATTAATCCTCTCTTATTACCATTAGATGTCTTGACATGTGTGTTAAGTGTTTTCAGATATTATAAGGCAAGAATGGCTCAGAGGATGGAAAGGAAGCATGCAAAAGTGAAAGGAATGCAAGAAGTTGGAGAAACTGCTAAGCTATCCAGCCTGACCTCTTCGCACTCAAACGGCTATAACTTTAGCTACAGAGGTCCAAACGACGCGGTTGCAGTTGCATTGAAAAGCTAACGTCTGGGGCTTCGATTTGATATATAATTTACCATAGTTGCTCCGACGCCAGGCGACGCGAACGCGTGGGTCACGCAGACGCGTGACCTGGCCAACACCCAATCCGCGCGGTCGTGTGGACGACGCGGCCGCGTCACTTTTCCGCGACCTGTACGGACCAGAAAGCACTGGAAGTGATTTCTGGGCTGTTTTTGACCCAGTCTTCGGCCCAGAGAACATAGATTAGAGGCTATAAAGTGGGGGAATGCATCCATTCATAATCATGCCTCTCATAATTTACTTTTCATGTTTTAGATGTAGTTTTAGAGAGAGAGGTTCTCTCCTCTCTGTCTCTTAGGATTAGGACTTCTCTTAGTTTTAGGAGTGACTCTCAATCACAGGTTCTTTATTTTTATTTATTTTCAATGTTCCATGTTTAGATTGATTTTCTTAATTAATGTTATTTGAGATATTTCAGATTGATGATTGCTGTCTTTTATTGATATAAATAATTTGGATTTTCCTGTTGCCTAATTGGCTTTTGAATATTTTCCATGTTAGATTTTACTGCTTTGAATGAATTGAAGGTATTTCAGATATTTATAATTTTAATTTAGCTTTTTACATTCTTGGCTTTGGTTAAATAACTGGTGACTCTTGAGTTATCAAACTCATCGTTAATTGAAAATTGGAATTCATCCACTTAACTTACCTTCATAGTTAGAGGTTAACAAAGTGGAAGAAAAATCCAATTCTCATTACAATTGATAAGGATAACCAGGATAGGACCTCCAGTTCCCATATCTTGCCAAGAGTTTATTTTACAGTTATTTATTTATTTTTATTGCTTTAAAAATATATCTGTGACCACTGCCCAACAAACCTTTTACCTTAATCCAAAACCCCAAACACACTTTTTCATAACCAATAATAAGAACATACCTCCCTGCAATTCCTTGAGAAGACGACCCGAGGTTTGAATACTCGATTAACAATTTTTAAAGGGGTTTGTTACTTGTGACAACCAAAACATTTGTACGAAGGGATTTTTGTCGGTTTAGAGACTATATCTACAACGCGACTGTTTTTATGACATTCTTTACTGGCAAATATCCTAACGTCAAAATGGCGCCGTTGCTGGGGAATTACAAACGTGTGCCTTATTATTGGTTATTGTAAATATTTAAAAAAAAAATATTTAAAATTTCTTCCTATCTTTTTCAAAAATTATATCTTTTTCAAAATATTTCCTTTTTATTAATTTTTGTTTTTATTTTCTCTAACTACTATGAATTCTCACCCCTCTCGCTTTGAGTTTGGCTCTAACTTTGTTGAAGGAAATAGAAACCACAGCAGGAATATGCATCAAGGTCAGACCAATCAAGGATGGATGGAGCCAAGAGGATCTAATCAACCCTTTAGGCAACAACACCATCCTAGATATCATGGACAAAGACCAGGCTACAATGCATCCCAAGCTGATAGATATGGTGGACCACCTTGTAGCTACCAACAAGCCCCACCCTATGCTCAGAGATCATCCTTTCAACACAACCTCAACCCACCACACTCACAAGCCCCTTTCTGCCATTCACCTCCATATGACCCTAACCCTCAACTACCATACCAACCACCTTATGAGTCATATGAACCATATATAGAACCACCCCAATTCCAACCCAATTACTCACAAGAACCACCACTTCAATATTCACCATCTCCATATCCATCAATCCAAGAGCATTATGATCCTATTTATGAAAATCGAGTGCATCAAGAGGCAAAGGATCGTCTCAAGGAAACAATGGATCAATTTCAGGCAACCACTCAATAACTGGGGCAAGTATTAATTCAATGGGCTTCTAGACGCTTAAATACACAATGATCAGCCACAGCTCCATGTGGACAGTCTAGTGAAGAGCATAGCATAAAGGAGATACCAGAAACCCCAGTGAACAAGACAGAGAACGAATTCGTACTAGAACAAGTAGAAGAAGCTGTCATTGTTCAAGAAAAAGAAGAAGTGGTTGAAGACTTAGGAGATGCAGAACCTCCATGGGAAAGTCAAGACATCGAGCCTCCTTCCAAGACAGTTGAAATTGATGCTGAGGAGGGTGTACAACTTTCAATGCATATCACAGTAGAAGACTTGGAAGAGGTTGATCAAGTGATGGAGATTCAAGAAGAAGAAGCACAACCTCCCATGCCCTTAGAAAGCAATGAAAAGGAGATTGAATTGAAAGAGAGCTACCAAGAGGAAGAGGTTGAAATCGAAGAAGTTTGCAAAGAGGTGGTAATTATCAGAGAAGAGCACAAGGGAGTGGAGCTTGCAATTTCATTAAAGATACCTCCCCCTAAGTCGCCATCATCCTTCACAACATTCAAGTGGGTAAAATTCATATCCCATAGCTTTCTAATCCCACTTGAATATGGGCTATTGGAGACGGATGGTCAACTTAGAGCTCTTTGTGGCATTCAGAGTAAAAGGAAGATGGTCAGTGGTAAGAATTGTCCTGCAAGGTTCATTATGGTTGGAAGCTTTAAGCTTAACCGTAAAGATTGGTATAGAGCTCAACTGAATGGGTCTAGGAAGTTGTTTGGCCGCTTTAGTGAGAATTCAGATTGTTTGCCACCCGGAGGGAACAATATTGCTCAACCAAAACGGGTGCAAAGGCAAGGTCTGGGACCCCGGAATCCATTCTATCAATCACCACTCTTGGGGCCTGGTCACTTGCTTTAACTTACTTAAAGGCTTTCTGCGCCTAGTTTGGGACCCCGGAGGCTATTGGAAGTACAAACATTGGTGGGGATTCCTGGATCAATATAAGCATAAGCCACCATAGCAGGAAGCTCATCAAATGTCCAACTTAAGGACTATAACTAAAAGTGCTGGGTGGGAGACAACCCACCATGGTATGATCGTTTCTCTTTATTTAGTTTTTGTTTGTTTTCAAGTTTTATTTTATTTATTATATTGAACCTGGAATTTTGCATCTCATTCACATTAAGCATTGCATTCTGCATTCTGCATTTTTCAGTTATTAAAAAAAAAAATATTTTTGCTACGTGACGCGACCTCATCAACGACGCGTCCGCGTCGCAAGGGGAGAAGAGAAAAATAAAAACGAACAGAGAGTCACGCTGGAGCGTGGCTGGAGGCGTGCCGGTGGCACAAATTGAACCACGCGATCGCGTCGCTAACGCGTCCGCGTCACATGGGCATAATGGCCTCCCACGCGACCGCGTGACCCACGCGGCCGCGTGCCCTAATTTTCGACGTCAAAAAGGTGCATGGCCGAAAGTTGTGCTGGAATTGGGCTGGACTCGTGCTAGAAGCCCAAGCCCTCCCACGCGACCGCGTGCCCCACGCGGCCGCGTCGTTTTCCAAAAATGGCCATCCACGCGATCGCGTTACCCACACGATCGCGTCATCCCAATTTTGGAAAATAAATTAATTTGAACAGAGAGTTGTGCTGGTGCGAGGCTGCACTCGCGCCAGCAGCGCAACACGGGTCACGCGACCGCGTGACTGACGCGATCGCGTCGTCTTACCTGACGTGCACCCACGCGAACGCGTGTCTTCCGCGGCCGCGTCGCATGCGCCGCACAGCTCACCCTAAAATTGCCACATATCTTATCTTTCTCTCCTCCAAATCCTAATTTTTCTTCTCCTTTCTTATTTACTTCCTCTTCCCTTCTTTCCCTTCTCATTCTTCTTTTTCTTTTTATTTTATTTTTATTTATTTGCATATTTCATTCATTACATTTTAATTTTGTGCACATTTTTATTTTTCCATTGGTGTTAAAAAATTTTTCTTATTCAACTGTTGCTTCTTTTCTTTAATTTATTTTGGTAACTTGTATTACATTGTGGAATGATATTAATTGTATGCCAATGCCAATCTTTTATGATACTTCCACTACCCACACTCCTCCCCTATGTTACAAATTTTGTACCACTGGCATGCCATGGCTTCTATTATTTTCTCACGTACATATTGAAGCTTCCATGTAAATGAGACCATTATCATTTGGCATTACTCAACCCATATTTCATTTACTTTCTATCTTTATTTTTGGGTTACTTTTCTTTCCTTTTTCTTTCAGGATGGCCACCCGGAAGGGAAGCGGAAGACGTTTACATGGGGAGACAGACAAGTCCATCTGTAAAATCTTGAAGAAAAGCTTCAGTTGGAACAACCCGTCCACTTGCACATCTCAGCATGCACCGAGGACGGTGCAATCTTTAAGTGTGGGGAGGTCGACACCGATCTTCGTGGGTTAGTACTTTCTTTTCAACACCAATAATCTTATTTTCTTTATTTGTTCATTGTTGCATCTGCATATTTGATTGCATATTTATTTGATGATTTTGTGCATTTAGTTACTACTTGGTTAAAATAATAAATTTCTTTTAAGATCCTATTTTTGAAAAATTTTACTAATTTAAATTGAAAATTTTTATGTTAAAAATTTGTTTGAAGTTGTAATTGGAACATGAATTATAGCTAAAGAACACACAACCTGTGAGACTTTGAGCTTATTTACATGGTTACATTATTTAACCATAATTATTTTTGTGTGTTTCCTTCTCTAGAATTGTAATCTTTGCTTTGTTCCATTCTGTATGTCCATATTTAATATATCTACATGCTTGCATATGATTGAGGTCATTGTTTGATTCTAACTTACTTATCCCAAAATTAGCCTACCTTTTACATCACTCTTGTTAGCCCCCTTGAGCCTTTAATTCCCTCTTATTCTATAAATCACAACACTAACCTTAAGCAGAAAAACAAATTTAAAATCTCAAGTTGAATCCTTGGTTAGCTTAAGATAGAAGTTGTGTAATTGTTTAAGTGTGGGAAACCTATTGGGAACATGGATGATAAAAACAAAGGGTAGGAAGTTGAAAAGAATGAAATAATTCAAAATAAAATTTTTGGGAAGCATGCTCATGTGAAGTCAAAATAATTAAATTACCATGTGCATTGAAAAAAAATATATTAAATAAGGGGATACAAAAAAAAAAGTAATATTACCCCCAATGCAAAATAAAAAGGATCAATGCACATGGGACGAAATTCAAAATTAAATTTGATACATGAGCATGTAATACAAAAGTAGGAAAAATTATGGGAAGCTAAGTATAATTTTAAATTTTTTATATAGTATGTATATGTTAGGTGAGATCTTAGACTACTCAAGGATTCACTTCACTAGCTCACTTAGCCTTATATATATACCCTCACCCTTACCTTGGCCCCATTACAACCTTGAAAAGACCTCATGATGTTTGCATTGGTACATTAAATATTTGTTGATTGGTTAGATGAAGAACAAAGTTTAGAAAGCATGACTAGAGAAGAATAGAGAGATTGACCCTAGACACTTGAGAGTTAGAGTGATATACACTACCAGTGAGGGTTCAATGCTTGATTCTATGTTCCCTGCTTTCATGAGCTATATTCTCACAAGTTTACCTGTCCTTATTTTATATGATTTGAATTAGTGGGATTTGAATTATTTTTGTCTTGGAGAACTTATTTACTCTTAACCGAGTAGGTAGAAACATTTAGCATGTAGTTGCATTCATAGGTTGCATTTCATACATTTCATACATTTCACCATTCCTCTTCATCTCTTTATAGTTTCTCTTGAGCTTAGCATGAGGACATGCTATTGTTTAAGTGTGGGGAGGTTGATAAACCACTATTTTATGGTTTATCTTGTGCTCAATTGAGTGGTTTTTATCAACTCTTTACTCACTTATTCATACAATTCGCATGTTTTACATTTTCCTTCCTGATTTTATGCTATGATTGAAAACATGCTTCTTTGATCTTATATTTGCTTATTATTAATCCTCTCTTATTACCATTAGATGCCTTGATATGTGTGTTAAGTGTTTTCAGATATTATAAGGCAAGAATGGCTCAGAGGATGGAAAGGAAGTATGCAAAAGTGAAAGGAATGCAAGAAGTTGGAGAAACTGCTAAGCTGTCCAGCCTGACCTCTTCGCACTCAAACGGCTATAACTTTAGCTACAAAGGTCCAAACGACGCGGTTCCAGTTGCGTTGGAAAGCTTATGTCCGGGGCTTCGATTTGATATATAATTTGCCATAGTTGCCCCGACGCCAGGCGACGCGAACGCGTGGGTCACGCGGACGCGTGACCTGGCCAACACCCAATCCGCGCGGTCACGTGGACGATGCGGCCGCATCACTTTTCCGCGACCTGTACGGACCAGAAAGCGCTGGAAGTGATTTCTGGGCTGTTTCTGACCCAGTCTTCGGCCCAGAGAACACAGATTAGAGGCTATAAAGTGGGAGAATGCATCCATTCATAATCATGCCTCTCATAATTTACTTTTCATGTTTTAGATGTCGTTTTGGAGAGAGAGGTTCTCTCCTCTCTCTCTCTCTCTCTCTTAGGATTAGGACTTCTCTTAGTTTTAGGAGTGACTCTCAATCCCAGGTTCTTTATTTTTATTTATTTTCAATGTTCCATGTTTAGATTGATTTTCTTAATTAATGTTATTTGAGATATTTTAGATTGATGATTGCTGTCTTTTATTGATATAAATAATTTGGATTTTCCTGTTGCCCAATTGGCTTATGAATATTTTCCATGTTAGATTTTACTGCTTTGAATGAATTGAAGGTATTTTAGATATTTATAATTTTAATTTAGCTTTTTACATTCTTGGCTTTGGTTAAATAACTGGTGACTCTTGAGTTATCAAACTCATCGTTAATTAAAAATTGGAATTCATCCACTTAACTTACCTTCATAGTTAGAGGTTAACAAAGTGGAAGAAAAATCCAATTCTCATTACAATTGATCAGGATAACCAGGATAGGACCTTCAGTTCCCATATCTTGCCAAGAGTTTATTTTACAGTTATTTATTTATTTTTATTGCTTTAAAAATATATCTGTGACCACTGCCCAACTAACCTTTTACCTTAATCCAAAACCCCAAACACACTTTTTCATAACCAATAATAAGAACATACCTCCCTGCAATTCCTTGAGAAGACGACCCGAGGTTTGAATACTCGGTTAACAATTTTTAAAGGGTTTTGTTACTTGTGATAACCAAAACGTTTGTACGAAGGGATTTTTGTCGGTTTAGAGACTATATCTACAACGCGACTGTTTTTATGACATTGTTTACTGGCAAAAATCCTAACGTCAGTTCCACAGAAAATATAGTGCTAGACAGCATGGGTGAGTACCCATTGCCTTCTCTCCCTGAAAAAGCATGTGAAGCTTTGACAACTCCTCAAAGGTTTGAAGAAGTGAAGTTAGCTTTGTTCAGTATGAGTCCCTTTAAGGCTCCAGGACTGACGTTAGGATTTTTGCTAGTAAAGAATTTTACAAAAATATAGTCGCGTTGTGAGTATAGATTCTAAACCAACAAAAAATCCCTTCGTACAAACGTTTTGGTTGTCACAAGTAACAAAACCCAATAAATTTATAAACCGAAGTATTCAAACCTCGGGTCGTCTTCTCAAGGAATTGCAAGGAAGTATGATTTATTATTGGTTATGGAAAAATAGTGTTTGGGTGTGAAAAAGGTTTTAAGCAAGAAAAATAGATTGCAAGAATTAATAAATTAATAACACATAAAACACTTGGCAATGTATGAAAATTGGAAGTCCTATCCCAGGTATCCTTATCAATTGTGATGAAAATTGGATTTTTCTCCCACTAAGTTAACCTCTAACTATGAAGGTAAGTCAAGTGGATGGAATAAGTTTGGTTCCTCAGGTCCTAGTCTTTCTTTGGGAAAGGCTAGAGTTAGTGGAACTCGAATTAATTCTTGAAGAATTCCAATTTTCAGTCAACAATGAGTTTGACAACTCAAGAATTACCAATTAATCAATTAAAGCCAAGAATATAAAAAGCTAAATGAAAAATCATAAATCTGAAATACCTCAATTGCATTAATAAAATAAAATCAATCCAAACATGAAGAGTCATAAGCCAAATAGGCAACATCAATAATCAACAATTAAGAGAAGTCGAAATAAAAAGATATTGAACTTGATAGAAAGATGAGATAAAAATATTCCTAAGTTCTAAAAATCCTAATCCTAATCCTAAGAGAGAGGAGAGAACCTTTCTCACTAAAAACTACATCTAAATCCTAAAAAGTATGTATTCTCTATATGCCTTACGAATAGGTGGATTCCTCCATTTATAATCCTTCAATCTGTATTCTCTGGGCTTGGATCTGGGCCAAAAAGGGCCCAGAAATCGCTGAGGACGACTTCTGCAAATTCTGCAGATCGCGCACGTCATGCGTCCGCGTAGGTCACGCGGTCGCGTCATCTGGAGTGTTGCTCTTCCACGCGGTCGTGTCAGTCATGCGCCCGCGTCAGTTGTATTTCGCAAGTCACGCGTTCGCCTCATCCATGCGCTCGCGTCGATTCTCTTTCGTGCGATCCATGAGTTCGCGTCGTCCATGCGGACGCGTCACTGTCAGTTGCTCCAAAACTCTAATTTGTGCTTTCCTTCCATTTTTGTATGTTTCCTTTCTATCCTTTAAATCATTCCTGCCTTATAAAACCTGAAAGTACTCAACACACAAATCACGACATCGAATGGTAATAAAGGATAATTAAAATAATTACTTTTAAAGCATAGAAAACATGTGTTTCATATATATCACATAATAGGGAAGGGAAAGCAAAACTTATACAATTTCTATGAATAAGTATGTGAAGGGTTGAATAAATCACTTAGATTGACCACAATATATATCATAAAATATGGGTTTATCAAGGACCTGATGGATTCCAAGCTATCTTCTTCAAGGAATATTGGAGTATAGTAGAAAAAGATGTTTGGGGTTTAATTATTAGTGCTTTTTTGGATGCTACCATTGATTCTTCAATTTTTGAAACTTTAATTGTTTTAATTCCAAAGGTTAATGGTCCAACTAGTTTGAATGAGTTCAGACCTATTGGTGGACGAAATTGTGATCACTATGTTCTTCTATCTTTTGAGCTTTAGTATGAATATACCCTTAGGGCACTGTTTATTTTCTTAACTTGAATTCACAACTCCGTTCAACTAACCAGCAAGTGTACTGGGTCGTCCAAGTAATAACCTTACGTGAGTAAGGGTCGAATCCACAGAGATTGTTGGTATGAAGCAAGCTATGGTCACCTTGTAAATCTCAGTTAAGCGGATTAAATATTGTTTATGGTTTTCGAAAATTAATAATAAAAAGAGAATAAAATGGATATAAATACTCATGTAATTCAAGAGTGGGAATTTCAGATAAGCGGAATGGAGATGCTGTAGAGCTCTCGGACGCCTGCCCTCCTACTGCTTCTACTCAATTCTTCTTACTCCCTTCCATGGCAAGCTTTGTGTAGGGCATCACCGTTGTCAGTGGCTACATCCCATCCTCGCAGTGAAAGCTAATGCTCACGCACTCTGTCACAGTACGGCCAATCACCGGTCGGTTCCCTCCCCTACTGGAATAGAATCCCTCTTTTGCGTCTGTCACTAACGCCCAGCAGGTTACAGGTTTGAAGCTCGTCACAGTCATTCAATCACAGAATCCTACTCGGAATACCATAGACAAGGTTTAGACTTTCCGGATCCTCATGAATGCCGCCATCTATCTAACTTATACCACGAAGATTCTGTTGCGGAATCTAAGAGATACACATTCAAGCCTTGTTGCATGTAGAACGGAAGTGGTTGTCAATCACGTGTGTTCGTAGGTGAGAATAATAATGAGGGTTATCTAACTCATCATCATTCATCATGTTCTTGAGTACGAATGAATATCTTGGAATAAGAATAAGATAGAGAATTGAATAAGAGAAAATAGAATTTCATTAATCTTTGAGGTACAGCAGAGCTCCACACCCTTAATCTATGGTGTGCAGAAACTCCACCGTTGAAAATACATAAGTGAAAGAGGTCCAGGCATGGCCGAATGGCCAGCCCCCTAAAACGTGATCAATAGTCTCTTAGGATGAAGAATAAAACAAAACTGAGACCAAAGATGTCTAATACAATAGATAATTGTCCTATATATACTAGACTAGCTACTAGGGTTTACATGAGTAAGTAATTGATGCATAAATCCACTTCCGGGGCCCACTTGGTGTGTGCCTGGGCTAAGCTTGATCTATCCACGAGCTGAGGCTTCTCTTGGAGTTGAATTTCGAGTTATGATGTGCTTTGGGCGTTCAACTCCGGATCATGACGTTTTTCTGGCGTTTAACTCCAGAAAGGAGCGTGTACTTGGCGTTCAACGCCAAGTTGCGTCGTCATTCTTCGAATAAAGTATGGACTATTATATATTGCTGGAAAGCCCTGGATGTCTACTTTCCAACGCCATTGAGAGCGCGCCATTTGGAGTTCTGTAGCTCCAGAAAATCCATTTCGAGTGCAGGGAGGTCAGAATCCAACAGCATCAGCAGTCCTTTTGTCAGCCTTTTTCAGAGTTTTGCTCAAATCCCTCAATTTCAGTCAGAATTTACCTGAAATCACAGAAAAACACACAAACTCATAGTAAAGTCCAGAAATGTGAATTTAACATAAAAACTAATGAAAACATCCCTAAAAGTAGCTTAATCATCCTAAAAACTATATAAAAACAATGCCAAAAAGCGTATAAATTATCCGCTCATCACAACACCAAACTTAAATTGTTGCTTGTCCCCAAGCAACTGAAAATAAAATAGGATAAAAAGAAGAGAATATACTATAAAGTCCAAAATATCAATGAATATTAATTTAATCGCATGAGCGGGACTTGTAGCTTTTTGCTTCTGAACAGTTTTGGCATCTCACTTTTTCCTTTGTAGTTTAGAGGTATTGGCGTCTCTGGGGGAACTTTAGAATTTGGGATAGTGTTATTGACTTTCTTAGTTAAGCATGTTGATTCTTGAACACAGCTACTTATGAGTCTTGGCTGTGGCCCTAAGCACTTTGTCTTCCAGTATTACCACCGGATACACAAATGCCACAGACACATAACTGGGTGAACCTTTTCAGATTGTGACTTAGCTTTGCTAAAGTCCCCAGTTAGTGGTGTCCAGAGCTCTTAAGCACACTCTTTAGCTTTAGATCACGACTTTAACCATTCAGTCTCAAGCTTTTCACTTGGACCTTCATGACACAAGCACATGGTTAGGGACAGCTTTGATTTAGCCGCTTAGGCCTGGATTTATTTTCCTTGGGCCCTCCTATCCAGTGATGCTCAAAGCCTTGGATCCTTGCTTTTAGAATTTTCGCCATTTTTTTTTTGCTGCTTTTTCTTGCTTCAAGAATCAATTTCATGATGTTTTTCAGATCATCAATAACATTTCTCTTTGTTCATCATTCTTTCAAGAACCAACAATTTTAAACACTCATAAACAACAAGATCAAAAGACATATGCACTGTTCATTCATTCATTCAGAAAACAAAAGCATTGTCACCACATCACTATAATTAAACTAGATTCAATAATAATTTCGAAAATTATGTACTTCTTGTTCTTTTGAATTAAAACATTTTTCTTTTAAGAGAGGTGAAGGATTAATGGAATTTATTTATAGCTTTAAGGCATGGTTACATACTAATGATCATGAAATAAAGACACAAAACATAGATAAACACAATAATTAAAAACCAAAAACAGAAAGAAATAAAGAACAAGGAATGAATCCACCTCTAGTGGCGTCTTCTTCTTGAAGGATCAATGATGTTCTTCAACTCTTCTATGTCCCTTCCTTGCCTTTGTTGCTCCTTGACAAACCCCATTTTGATGGTTTGTCTTGCATTGATTCTAAGAGATTTTAATACCTTTTACCCTCATTTATCCATTGAAATAGCATGGTTTTGTGATTGTCCCCATATTTGTGCCTAAGTGTAAAAACATGCTTTGTAAGCCTTATTTTGATGAATTCTAACTTCTCTTTGATTCCATAAGATGCCTTGATGTGTTTGTTAGTGATTTCAGATTGAAGAGGCTAGGAATGGATCAAAGGAGTGAAGAGGGAAAGCATGCAAAGTAGAGAAATCATGAAAAGTCAAAGAAGTTGAACTCGCCCATGGACACGCACGCGCACCTGGCGCTTGCGCGCACCTGCGAATTACCCCATGGACGCGTACGCGTGATGTGCGCGTACGCGTCGGTGTTGGTTTATGATTTTTTAATGAAAACGTGGCCAACGAATTCTGAAGGGTTGTGGGGCCCAATCCTAACCAACTTTGGCGCCAAAGATGCTATTTAAAGCCAAGGATTGAAGAGCAAAGGGGATTGCAACTCATTAGTTCATACACACTCATTAGGATTAGTTTAGAGGTAGTTTCTAGAGAGAGAAGCTCTCTCTTCTCTCTAGAATTAGGATTAGGATTAGGTTTAATTCTTAGATCTAGATTTTATTCATCTTCTTCTACTTCTATCCTCTTAATTCCTTATTGATACATTCATCTTCTTCTATTCTTTTGTTGTAATTTCCTTTATGTTGTTCTTAGGTTTTGTTGTAGATCTACTTTTGTTCCTTCCTTTCTCTTTCAATTCAATAAGAGGTAACTCATGTAGATCTTTCTTCTTTTACTTGTTGTTGTTAATTCTTTACATTTGATTGTTGTTAGAATTGATTCTTGTTGTCAATTTACTATGCTTTTCTTTTATGCCTTCCAAGTGTTTGATGAAATGCTTGGTTGGATTTTAGAGTAGAATTTTATACTCTTGGCTTGGAAAGGTAATTTAGGACCTCTTGAGTTACTAATGTCCAAGTAATTGATGATTGGGAGCCATTGACTCTAGTTCTCACTAATTGAATTGGTGGAGAGTTAGGACTTATGGACTAGGATTGATATAGCTCATTTAACTTTCCTTTACTATTAGTTAGAGGATGATTTAATGGGATTAATCCTTGCCAATTCTCATATTGTGGTTAGTGATTAGGATAGAGATCCTTGACCACCAACCCTTGCCAAGACCTTTTTAGCCATTAGTTTACTTTCTTACCATTTACTTTCATGCTTCTTATCCAAAACCCCAAAATACATTTCTAACCAATAACAAGACACTTTATTGTAATTCCTAGGGAGAACGACCCGAGGTTTGAATACTTCGGTTTATAAATTTTAGGGGTTTGTTTTAGTGACAAACAACTTTTTGTACGAAAGGATTATTGCTTGGTTTAGAAACTATACTTTACAACGAGATTTTATTTGAGAAATTCTAAACCATCAAAAATCCAATCGTCACTCCTCCCTCATTGCTCTTTGATCTTCTCTTATTTCTTGGAGAGTGAGGGCGTGTTCATGGTGTTCCACCCTTAGTTGTTCCACATTATGGCTCAAATCCTCTAAAGAGGTGCTGAGTTGCTCCCAATAATCGTTGGGAGGAAAGTGCATTCCATGAGGCATTTGTTGATGATGAACTTCCTCATGTTCTCCTTGGGGGCCGTGAGGAACTTCCCTTGTTTGCTCCATCCTTTTCTTGGTGATGGGCTTGTCTTCTTCAATGGAGACATCTCCATTTATGCTAACTCCGGCTGAATAACATAGATGGCATATGAGGTGAGGGAAGGCTAGCCGTGCCATGTATGAAGGCTTGTCAGCTATTTTGTAGAGTTCATTGGATATGACTTCATGAACCTCTACTTCCTCTCCAATCATGATGCTATGAATCATGATGGCCCGATCCACAGTAACTTCAGATCGGTTGCTTGTAGGGATGATGGATCTTTGGATGAACTCCAACCATCCCCTAGCTACAGGCTTGAGGTCCAGTCTTCTTAGTTGGACCGGTTTGCCTTTGGAGTCTACTCTCCATTGGGCGCCTTCCACACAAATGTCCATTAGGACTTGGTCCAACCTTTGATCAAAGTTGACCCTTCTAGTGTAGGGGTGTTCATCACCTTGCATCATAGGCAAATGAAACGCCAACCTCACATTTTCCGGACTAAAATCCAAGTATTTCCCCCTAACCATTGTGAGATCATTCTTTGGATTCGGGTTCATACTTTGATCATGGTTTCTAGTGATCCATGCATTGGCATAGAATTCTTGAACCATTAAAATTCCAACTTGTTGTATGGGGTTGGCTATGACTTCCCAACCTCTTCTTTGAACTTCATGTCGGATTTCCGGATACTCATTCTTCTTGAGTTTAAACGGGACCTCATGGATCACTTTTTTCTTTGCCACAACATCATAGAAGTGGTCTTGGTGGCTCTTGGAGATGAATCTCTCCTTCTCCCATGACTTAGAAGTGGAAGCTTTTGCCTTCCCTTTTCCTTTTCTTGAGGAAACTCCGGTCTTGGGTGCCATTGATGGTGAATGAAAAATAAAAAGCTTAGGCTTTTTACCACACCAAACTTAAAATTTGCTCGTCCTCGAGCAAAAAAAGAAAAGAAGAGTAGAAGAAGAAGAAGATAATATGTGAGAGAGGGGGAGAAGTAGTTTCGGCTATATGAGAGAAGAAGGTGTTGTGTTGTGTGAAAATGATGAAGAATGGAAGGGTATTTATAGGGAGAGGGGAGGGTATAGGTTCGGCCAATTTGGGTGGGAATGGGTGGGAAATTGAATTTGAAAGTAGTGGGGGTAGGTGGGGTGTATGGGGAAGAGGGGTTGATGTGAATTGTGAATGGGGTAATTGGGAAGAGGAATTGAGGTGATAGGTGAAGGTTTTTGGGAAGTGTGACATTGAAAATGAGATTTGGATTAGGAGAGTGTGATTAGGATTAAAAGAAAAGGTAGGTGGGGATCCTGTGGGGTCCACAGATCCTGAGGTGAGGATCCTGTGGGGTCCACAAATCCTGAGGTGAAAACAAATACCATTCCTTCACCATATAGGCATGTAACATGCCTTGATGCATCATTCTGGCATTCAAACGCCCATTGATGCACGTTCTGGGCGTTAAACGCCCATGTTATGCATGTTTCTGGCGTTGAACGCCAGTTTCAAGCTTGTTTCTGGCGTTCAGCGCCAGTTTGTCCTCTGTGTGCGCATCCTGGCGTTTAACGCCAGGTTGTTGCTTGTTTTGGGCGTTCAGCGCCAGAATGGTGCTCTGTTCTGGCGTTGAACGCCAGATAGATGCACCTTACTGGCGTTGAACGCCAGTCTGCGCTGCCTCCAGGGTGAAAAATTTTTTCTTCTGTTTTTGACTCTGTTTTTAATTTTTTTGATTTTTTTCGTGACTCCTCATGATCATGTACCTAATAAAACATAAAAATAGCAAAGAAACAACTTAAAATAAAATTAGATAAATAAAATTGGGTTGCCTCCCAACAAGTGCTTCTTTAATGTCAATAGCTTGACAGTGGCTCTCATGGAGCCACAAGATGATCAGGTCAACTTAAGTGTGGTATTCCCAACACCAAACTTAGATTTTGGATATGGGGTCTCACCACCAAACTTATAGTTTGGTTGTGGCCTCACAACACCAAACTTAGAGTTTGACTGTGTGGGCTCTTCTTGACTCTGAACTGAGAGAAGCTCTTCATGCTTACTCTCTTCTGTCACAGAGGGATGGCCATGTGCCTTAAACACAAGGTAGTCCCCATTCAATTGAAGGACTAACTCACCTCTGTTGACATCTATCACAGCCCCTGCTGTGGCTAGGAAAGGTCTTCCTAGGATGATGCATTCATCATCTTCCTTCCTAGTGTCTAGGATTATGAAATCAGTAGGGATGTAAAGGCCTTCAACCCTTACTAGCACGTCCTCTACTATTCCATAAGCTTGTCTTATGGACTTGTCTGCCAGTTGTAATGAGAACAAGGCAGGTTGTACCTCAATGATCCCCAGCTTCTCCATTACAGAGAGTGGCATAAGGTTTATCCCAGATCCCAGATCACATAGAGCTTTTTCAAAGCTCATGGTGCCTATGGTACAAGGTATTGAGAACTTGCCCGGATCTTGCTTCTTTTGAGGTAGGGTTTTCTGAATCCAAGTTTCTAGTTCACTAATGAGCAAGGGAGGTTCACTTTCCCAAGTCTCATTACCAAACAGCTTAGCATTCAGTTTCATGATAGCTCCTAAATATAGAGCAGCTTGCACTCCAGCCACATCTTCGTCCTCTTCAGAGGAAGAATAGTCTTCAGAGCTCATGAATGGCAGAAGGAGGTTCATGGGAATCTCTATGTTCTCTGTATGAGCCTCAGATTCCTTTGGATCCTCAATAGGAAACTCCTTCTTGCTTGAGGGACGTCCCAGGAGGTCTTCCTCCTTAGGATTTTCGTCCTCCTCCTCCCTAGTGCATTCGGCCACTTTGATTAAATCAATGGCCTTGCACTCTCCTTTTGGATTTTCTTCTGTATTGCTTGGGAGAATACTGGGAGGAATTTCAATGACTTTCTTGCTCAGCTGGCCCACTTGTGCCTCCAGATTTCTGATGGAAGATCTGGTTTCATTCATGAAACTGAAAGTGGCCTTTGACAGATCAGAGACTATATTGGCTAAATTAGAATTATTTTGTTCAGAGTTCTCTGTCTGTTGCTGAGAAGATGATGGATATGGCTTACTATTATTCAGCCTTGTACGTCCACCATTGTTAAAACCTTGTTGACGTTTTTGTTGATCCTTCCAGGAGAAATTTGGATGATTTCTCCATGATGAGTTATAGGTGTTTCCATAAGGTTCACCTAAGTAATTAACCTCTGCCATGGCAGGGTTCTCAGGATCATAAGCTTCTTCAGAAGCTGCCTCTCTAGTACTGTTGAATGCATGTTGCAATCCATTCAGATTTTGAGAGATCATGTTGACCTGTTGAGTCAACACTTTGTTCTGAGCCAATATGGCATTCAGAGCATCAATTTCAAGAACTTCTTTCTTCTGAGGTACCCCATTATTCACGGAATTCCTCTCAGAAGTATACATGAACTGGTTGTTTGCAACCATGTCAATGAGTTCTTGAGCCTCTCCAGGCGTTTTCTTCAGGTGAATAGATCCATCTGCAGAATAGTCCAATGACATTTTCGAAAATTCAGAGAGACCATAATAGAATATATCTAATATGGTCCATTCTGAAAACATGTCAGATGGACATCTTTTGGTCAGCTGCTTGTATCTTTCCCAAGCTTCATAGAGGGATTCACCATCTTTTTGTTTGAAGGTTTGAACATCCACTCTCAGCTTGCTCAGCTTTTGAGGAGGAAAGAACTTATCTAAGAATGCAGTGACAAGCTTATCCCATGAGTCCAGGCTATCCTTGGGTTGAGAATCCAACCACACTCTAGCTCTGTCTCTTACAGCAAAAGGGAAAAGCATGAGTCTGTAGACTTCAGGATCAACTCCATTCGTCTTTACAGTCTCACAGATCTGCAAGAACTCAGTTAAAAACTGATAAGGATCTTCAGATGGAAGTCCATAAAACTTGCAGTTTTGTTGCATTAAAGCAACTAGTTGAGGCTTAAGCTCAAAGTTATTGGCTCCAATGGCAGGAATGGAGATGCTTCTTCCATCAAACTTGGACGTTGGTTTTGTGAAGTCACCAAGCATTCTCCTTGCATTATTATTATTATTTTCGGCCATCTCTTCCTCTTGTTCGAAATTTTCTAGAAGGTCTCTTCTGGATTGTTGTAATTTAGCTTCTCTTAATTTTCTCTTCAGAGTCCTTTCAGGTTCTGGATCAATTTCAATAAGAGTCCCTTTATCCTTGTTCCTGCTCATATGAAAGAGAAGAAAACAAGAAAAGAAAGAGGAATCCTCTATGTCACAGTATAGAGATTCCTTTATGTTAGTAGAAAAAGAAGGGGGTAGAAGAATGAAGAATGGATTCGGTTTTATGGATGAAGAGAAGTGAAGAGAAGTGTTAGTAATTAAATAATTAAATAGAAGAAGAAAAGAGAAGAGGAATTTCGAAAATAATTTTGAAAAAGAGTTAGTGATTTTCGAAAATTAGAGATAAGTTGTACTTAAAATTAAAACATGAAACAATTAATTAATTAAAAAGAATTTTTGAAAAAGAGAGAGATATTTTCGAAAATAGAAGAGGGAAAATTAGTTAGGTGGTTTTGAAAAAGATAAGAAACAAACAAAAAGTTAGTTAGTTGATTGAAAAAGATTTGAAATCAAAATTGAAAAAGATAAGAAAATAGCAAATTAGATAAGATATTTTGAAATCAAATTTTGAAAAATATAAAAATTTTTGAAAAAGATAAAATAAAAGATAAAAAGATTTAATTCAAAACTTTTGAAATTATTTACTTCACTAACAAGAAACTACAAGATAAGATTCTAGAATTTAAAGATTGAACATTTCTTAACAAGAAAGTAACAAACTTCAAATTTTTGAACCAATCACATTAATTATTAGTGAATTTTCGAAAATTACATATAAAGATAAGAAAAAGATTTTGAAAATAATTTGAAAAAGATTTTTGAAATTTTCGAAAAATAGAAAAAAATTGAAGAAGATATGATTTTTGAAAAAGATTTTGAAAAAAATAAGATTTTTAAAATTTTGAAATTTTGACTTGACTTGTAAGAAACAACTAATTTTGAAAATTTTTGACCAAGTCAATCCCAAAATTTCAAAATTTTGGAGGGAATTAAGGAAAAGATATTTTTGATTTTTAAATTTTTAAAGAAAAACACAAAAATGACCCAAAACATGAAAATTTTGGATCAAGACACAAGATGCATGCAAGAATGCTATGAATGTCAAGATGAACACCAAGAACACTTTGAAGATCATGATGAACATCAAGAACATAATTTTGAAAAATTTTTGATGCAAAGAAAACATGCAAGACACCAAACTTAAAAATTTTTAATGCATGGTAAATATGAATGCAAAAATGCACATGAAAAACAAGAAAAGACACAAAACAAGAAATCATCAAGATCAAACAAGAAGACTTGTCAAGAACAACTTGAAGATCATGAAGAACACTATGAATGCATGAAATTTTCGAAAAAAATGCAAGAAAAATTTTTAAAGCATGCAATTGACACCAAACTTAAAAATTGACTCAAGACTCAAACAAGAAACACAAAATATTTTTCAGTTTTTATGATTTTATGATTTTTTTGTATTTTTATTAATATTTTCGAAAACAAAGTTTTGGAAAAACGAAAATTAAAAGAAAAATTTTGAAAAAGATTTTTGAAAAGAAAAATTACCTAATCTGAGCAACAAGATGAACCGTCAGTTGTCCATACTCGAACAATCCCCGGCAACGGCGCCAAAAACTTGGTGGACGAAATTGTGATCACTATGTTCTTCTATCTTTTGAGCTTTAGTATGAATATACCCTTAGGGAACTGTTTATTTTCTTAACTTGAATTCACAACTCCGTTCAACTAACCAGCAAGTGTACTGGGTCGTCCAAGTAATAACCTTACGTGAGTAAGGGTCGAATCCACAGAGATTGTTGGTATGAAGCAAGCTATGGTCACCTTGTAAATCTCAGTTAAGCGGATTAAATATTGTTTATGGTTTTCGAAAATTAATAATAAAAAGAGAATAAAATGGATATAAATACTCATGTAATTCAAGAGTGGGAATTTCAGATAAGCGGAATGGAGATGCTGTAGAGCTCTCGGACGCCTGCCCTCCTACTGCTTCTACTCAATTCTTCTTACTCCCTTCCATGGCAAGCTTTGTGTAGGGCATCACCGTTGTCAGTGGCTACATCCCATCCTCGCAGTGAAAGCTAATGCTCACGCACTCTGTCACAGTACGGCCAATCACCGGTCGGTTCCCTCCCCTACTGGAATAGAATTCCTCTTTTGCGTCTGTCACTAACGCCCAGCAGGTTACAGGTTTGAAGCTCGTCACAGTCATTCAATCACAGAATCCTACTCGGAATACCATAGACAAGGTTTAGACTTTCCGGATCCTCATGAATGCCGCCATCTATCTAACTTATACCACGAAGATTCTGTTGCGGAATCTAAGAGATACACATTCAAGCCTTGTTGCATGTAGAACGGAAGTGGTTGTCAATCACGTGTGTTCGTAGGTGAGAATAATAATGAGGGTTATCTAACTCATCATCATTCATCATGTTCTTGAGTACAAATGAATATCTTGGAATAAGAATAAGATAGAGAATTGAATAAGAGAAAATAGAATTTCATTAATCTTTGAGGTACAGCAGAGCTCCACACCCTTAATCTATGGTGTGCAGAAACTCCACCGTTGAAAATACATAAGTGAAAGAGGTCCAGGCATGGCCGAATGGCCAGCCCCCTAAAACGTGATCAATAGTCTCTTAGGATGAAGAATAAAACAAAACTGAGACCAAAGATGTCTAATACAATAGATAATTGTCCTATATACTAGACTAGCTACTAGGGTTTACATGAGTAAGTAATTGATGCATAAATCCACTTCCGGGGCCCACTTGGTGTGTGCCTGGGCTAAGCTTGATCTATCCACGAGCTGAGGCTTCTCTTGGAGTTGAATTTCGAGTTATGATGTGCTTTGGGCGTTCAACTCCGGATCATGACGTTTTTCTGGCGTTTAACTCCAGAAAGGAGCGTGTACTTGGCGTTCAACGCCAAGTTGCGTCGTCATTCTTCGAATAAAGTATGGACTATTATATATTGCTGGAAAGCCCTGGATGTCTACTTTCCAACGCCGTTGAGAGCGCGCCATTTGGAGTTCTGTAGCTCCAGAAAATCCATTTCGAGTGCAGGGAGGTCAGAATCCAACAGCATCAGCAGTCCTTTTGTCAGCCTTTTTCAGAGTTTTGCTCAAATCCCTCAATTTCAGTCAGAATTTACCTGAAATCACAGAAAAACACACAAACTCATAGTAAAGTCCAGAAATGTGAATTTAACATAAAAACTAATGAAAACATCCCTAAAAGTAGCTTAATCATCCTAAAAACTATATAAAAACAATGCCAAAAAGCGTATAAATTATCCGCTCATCACCTATCAGTTTCTGTAACATGGTTTATAAGATTATTATCATGGTCATGGTTAATAGACTACGCCCCTTTTTAACTAATTGTTGGCCCGTTGCAAGGTGGCTTTATTCTGGGTAGAGATACTACAAGCAACATTATAGTTGCTCAAGAAGTCTTGCATTTTTTGAAATATACCAAGTCCAAGAAAGGCACTCTAGCCTTTAAGATTAACCTTGAAAAGGCTTATGATAGAGTTGATTGGAAATTCTAGAGCAGACTTTACAGCTTTTTGGTTTCCCTACTACTACTATCCTCCTTATTATTCGTTCTTTGTATGGAGTGACTAGCTTGTCTTACTAGTAAAAAGGTGGAAAATGGTTTGTGGGAGCCGGTTGTAAAGTCTAGAAGGGAGCCTCAAATTTCTCACCTTATGTTTGCTGATGATCTACTTATTTTTTTGTAAAGAAACAAAATCTCAGGTTCAGCTTGTCATGAATGTGATTCACCTCCTTAGTAAAGCCTCGGGATTGACGGTGAATGTAAATAAATAAAAGGCTCTTTGCTCTAGAAGTGTTTCAAATAGAAGAAGAGACTTATTTATTGGCATTTCATATATTTGTTTTACTCAAAATCTAGAAAAATATTTAGGGGAAAACTTGAATCATGAGAGGGTTAATAGAGCTTCTATCTTTCTAGAAGAGGTTGTTACGAACTAATCATTTAAATCTTGAATCTTGAATTGAAAGTAGAGCTTTTTGGGAGTTGCAGGCACTAGGCTTCTTGATTGGGCACTGGGCTTCATGTCCCTGGCGCTCGGCTTGATGATTGGGCGTTGATGCCTAGGCATCTTTAGTAGTTTTAGGTTTCTTTTCATTAGTTTTCTTTAATCAAAATTCTTATATTTTTTTAGTGGAATTTCAAAACTAATCAAGTGTTTGAAGTTGTTTTAGTATTATTGTATTTTCAGGAGTTTTGTTCTCAAAGTAATCCAGGATTAAAGCCTTTTTAACAAGAAAATACAAATACAGTCCAAAGTAGGCGCAACCAGAACCCAAAACCTCAAAATTGGATGCCCAAACGAATGGCCAACATCGAAGCATCCATGCCTGGTGGCTCATCACCCACGCTTGGAAGCCTTCACTAAAGCCCAGCGTCCTCCTCTCAAATGGACCAACGCCCAACGGTCTGCAACCAAAGCCTGTCGTCCCTCACTCAAATTAGGCCAACGCTTGGCGGCCTCTCAGCAAGCCCATCGCTCTAAGCTTCAAAACTCCCAGCGGGATGCAACACTTGCTAAAACCCAACTTTAATATGCAATCATGGAAAGCCTTAATTTCACTTGAAGATTCAAGTGATTAGTTAGCATTAATTCCTTCTATAAAGATAAGATTTGGTTGTTAAGATTTATTTCTAGATTAGATTTGAATTATTGTTAAAGATTTATTTTGAATTCAAGTAGGTAGTTATCTTATCATTCTTAAAGATAAGATTAGAATTAGTTTTGAATTTGAATTTTAGATAGAACTTAGGATGTAAATAAGTGAACAAGGTTCACAAGGAGGGACAATCCGGAAGTGATCTAGAATAACCATATCTCTCATCTTTAGTTTTTCTTCATTATCATGAGTCTATAAACCTCCATTATTGAACGTTAGGAGCTCTGTTTGGTTTATGAATTTATAATATGAGTGTTTTCATTATTTTAATTCATGCTTTTTTACTTTTTTAAGAAGTAGTTTCGTTCTTCATCATTAATGGTTAAAAGTATTACGAAATATTTTAATTCTATCTTGGATTCTGTTTTTACTTTGGGAAAATTAATTTTGGAATTAGTTTGAAACTCATCTCATAATCTTCAGTTATTTAGAACTAGTTTTGAATACGTGACATACAATTCAACTAGGGATAGTTTTTGAATATTGTGTGGCTTAAAATAGAAACTGTTATTCACCTCTTTTCTTAATTAATTGACCAAAGGATTGGTTATTAATTGGGTGAAGAGAACTTAAATTACCAAGGGATTGGAATTGGATTATAAATGATTTTCTGTGAAAAGATTTTTGCATGAGTTAAATTAAGAAAGCATAAGCATTGTTCTTTAAAGAATCAAACATCTCCGAAGCCTTCAACATCCTCATTGGTTGATTTTCTTCCAACTTTATAAAGCATTCTCTCATTCCCTTTTTACTGTTCTTGCTTCTAATTCAAGATCCATAATCCTTTTGCCAAGGATTGATTAATCTAATTAGAGATTAAATCAAAAGTTACTTGCCTCAATCCGTTAATCCTCGCGGGAACGATATCCACTCACCGTGGTATTACTTGAACATATTTGGTGCACTTGCTAATATCAGAGCGCATTGATTTTTCGCTCACCGTGGTATTACTTGAATGATATCCGTAGATTTGTTTTAGTATTATTGTGTTTACAGGAGTTTTGTTCTCAAAGTAATCAAGGATTAAAGCCTCTTTAATAGGAAAACATAAATACAGTCCAAAGAATCCCAACCAAGTCCCAAAACCTCAAAACTGGATGCCCAAACGGATGCCCAACATTTAAGCACCCACACCTGGTGGCTCATCACCCATGCTAGGTGGCCTTCACTGACGTCGGGTGTCCTCCTCTTAAATGGACTAATGCCCGGTGATCTTCACCCAAAGTCAGGCGTCCCTCACTCAATTGGGTCAATGCCCGGCGGCCCCTTAGCAATCCTGACGCTCCAAGCTTCAAAATTCCTAGGATGTAACACTTGCTATGGCCCAATTTCAATATGAAATCATGAAAATCTTTTAATCTCATCCGAAGATTCAAGATTTAAGTGATTAGTTAACAATAATTTCTTCTAGAAAGATAAGATTTGGTTGTTAGGATTTATTTCTAGATTAGATTTGAATTATTATTAAATATTTTATTTGAATTCAAGTAGGTAGTTATCTTATCATTCCTAAAGATAAATTAGGGTTAGTTTTGAATATGAATTTTAGATAAAACTTAGGATATAAATAAGTGAACAAGGTTCACAATGAGGGACAATCCGAAACTGATCTAGAATCATGATACGCACATCTCTCATCTTTAGTTTTTCTTCATTATCACGAGTCACTAAACCTCCATTGTTGAAGGTTAGGAGCTCTATTTGATTTATGGTATAATGTGAGTGTTTTCTTTATTTTAATTCATGCTTCTTTACTTTTTCAAGATTGAGTTTTATTCTTCATTGTTAATGGTTAGAAGTATTGGAAAATATTCTAATTTTGTCTTAGATTCTGTTTTTACTTTGGAAAAGTTAATTTTGAAATTAGCTTGAAACTCATCTCGTAATCTTCAATTATTTAGAACTAGTTTTGAATACGTGACATATAATTCAACTAGGGATAGTTTTTGAATATTATGTGGCTTAAAATCGAAACAGTTCATCACTTCTTTTCTTGATTAGTTGACCAAGGAGATTGGCAATTAATTAGGTTAAGAAAAATTAAATTATTAAGGGATTGGAATTGGATTATAAATGATTTGCTATGAAAAGATTTTTGCATGAGTTAAATTAAGAAAGCAAAAGCATTGTTCTTCCAAGAATCAAACATCACCAAATCCTTCAACATCCTCATTCATTGAATTTCTTCCAACTTTATGAAGCATTCTCTCAATCTCTTCATCACTGTTCTTGCTTCTAATTCAAGTTCCACAATTCTCTTGCTAACATTTGATTAATCTAATTAGAGATTAAATCAGACGTTGCTTGTCTCAATCTGTTAATCCTTGTGGGAACGATATTCAATCATAATAGTATTACTTGAATGATTTGATGCAATTGTCAATATCCGAGTGCTTTGATTTTCCAGTCATCAGGCGCCCAGCTTGGGTGAAGGGGCACTGAGCACAGGTCGCAGAGCTGGGTGCCTAGTACTTGTGATTTTGGTGGAGTTGGGTGCCACTTGTAAGACCACAAGTTTTTGAAAATTAAATAATAAATTATTTATGATTTATTTTATTTATTCGAAAATATATTTTCAAGAATTTTTATATTAATTGAGTACTTTTTTTATTATTGATTTAAAGCTTTAATGATTGAAAAATAATGAGGATTTTATATGCTTTAAACTTGAATAATTAGATTTTGAACCTTATTTCATAATTTATAGAAAATAAATTTCATTATCTCTAATTATTAAAGTAGTGTATTTATTCAAAAATAAATTTTAAGTTGATAATTGAATAGTACTTTTATAAATATTATTATTGGATTAAAAATTAGTTTTTAATTACTCAATTACCCCTAATTTTATCAAAATTACCAAACTACCCTTATACCTAATTTTTACCAAAATCATAATTTTCACTGCACTTAATAGACTTAGTAGGAGAGGAGTTAGCTTCTTCCTCAAATGATGCTTCAGACTCAACCTCGGGTAAGATTAGTAAATTGGTGAAACCCCTTCAGCACCCTTGGAAGTTAACCGACACCGAGCTCGCCTAATATGTGAAATGGTTTTTTCAATTTCAGGATCAAATGGGGCTAAGCTCAGATCCGGTAATGAACGCGTCAGTCAATAAAAGAAATGTAGAGCTCATGGGAACAAAATATATTAAGCAAAATAACTAATAAATACTACTAATAATAAAAAAGCACACAAATAAAAAAAATGCAATTATGCAAATATGAATATATTTATACCAACAAATAACTTAGCACACATATGCAACTCCCCAGCAATGGCGCCAAAAATTGATAAGCAGATAAATGCCGGTCAAGAATTACCAAAGGTATTTTCCAAATTCACGTTGCAAGTACAGTCTTAACCGACGAGATTTCCGCTATTGAATTTAAAATGTGTCACAAATGAAATAAATAACCGAGAGTAAAATCCCGGGTCGTTTCCATAGGAGTTGACACAAGATGCAAATTATTGATTGTAATTTTCCTGGAGATTTTTGAATTTGAGAACAAGGAAAATAAATAACTAGAAATTAAAGGAATGAATAGTTAGCAAGGGTTGTAAAATAATCAATATAAAAAGCCTTGGTTAGGAGTGAGAATTGGAAATTCTATCCTTACTGTCTTTCCCAAGAGTGATGGTAAAAGTTCATTGCTCTCACTTAGTTATCCTCTAACAAGTGAAGAAAAGTCAAGTGAAACAATTAACCTTAGCTCACAAGTCCTAGTTACTTCGTAGAGAAGAATTAGAGTTGGTGAGTTTTAAGCTAAGTGGCAATTTCCAATTACAGATTAATACTTTAGTATAACAATTCAAGTGGCTCCAATTATCAACCCCCAACCAAGCAAGGAAATCTACTCCATGATACTGGATGACATTTCCTCAAACACTTGGTGAGAAAAGATAAAAGACATGATAATAAATAGGAAAATGATTCAGTTCAAATTACCACTAAAAATAATTAACAAGAACAAAATAAGCAATAACAGTAGATGTGAAAAAAACTCAATGCATTAACAAAATTCAATCATAACAAAATCCAAACATGAATTCAAAATAATCAACTGTAAAAGTGTAATAGAGGAACTAGAGAAGAAAACTATAAGGAAAATGACTCTAATTGAAGGTAGTAGCAGCTCTCTCCAGATCCAATTCAAAGCAATAACTAAGAATGCCAAAACCCTAGAGAGAAGTAGGAGTTTCTCTCACTTGAATTCAAAACTAATATAAAAACTAAGCTAAAGTGAAAGTGTGTTCAGTCTCAGCTCCATCTCAACCTCTAGTTTACATTTTCGGGCTTGAAACTGGGTCCAAATCAACACCAAAATTGCCCCCAGCGAGTTCTGTTAATTGCAGCACGTGAGGCTCGTCACGCGTACATGTCAGCCACGCGTACGCATCGGTGGGCTCTGTACAATGTCTCACGTACGCATCAGTCATGCGTACGTGTCAGTGGTTGACGCTCCTAGTCACGCGTGCGCATCGGCCATGCGCGCGCGTCACTCCTAGCTCTCAAATCTTCAAATTCTTGTGTTCTTTCCACTTTAGCATGCTTCCTCTTCATGCTCTATGCCATTCCTGCTCTATAAATCCTGTAATCACTTAATGCGCATATCATGACATCGAATGGTAATAATAGAGGATTAAAAATTAGTGATTTAAAGGTCTAGGAAGCATGTTTTCAATTATAACACAAAATTAGAAAGGAAACCTAAAAACATGCAATTTACATGAATAAGTGTGAGAATAATTGACAAAACCCAGTCAATTCAGTCCAAAATATATCATAAAATAGTGGTTTGTCAAATCTCCCCACACTTAAACATTAGCATGTCCTCATGCTAAGCTCAAGGAAAAAAAAAAGAGTGAAGGAAAAATGGTGAAACTTATGCAATGCAACTTATCCATATGAATGTAACTATATGCTAAATGATTCTACCTACTTGGTTAAAAGTAAATAAATTCTCCAAGAACAAACATAAATCGGATTCCACTAATTCAAATCTCAAAATAAAGTACAAGTGGACTTGTAAGAAGAAAGCTCATGAAAGTCAGAAACAAAGAATCAAGCATCGAACCCTCACCGGAAGTGTATATACTCTAATCACTCTAGTGTTTGAGGGTCAATTCTCTCAGTTCTCTACTAATCTTGTATTCTAAGGCTTGCTATTCTTCTACCAATCAACACAAATTTATTGCATGAATACACATATCAAGAGGTCTTTTTAAGGGTTGTAACGGGGTTAAGGTCAAGGTAGGAATGTATTTGGTTAAGTGGACTAAAATCTGAATCCTTGATTAACCTAAACTTCCCACCTAACCTAAGACATTCCATGTCATTACAATGCAAAACCTACTACCTATTGACTTTCTTTACGCAAATTCATGCATCTTTATATCTTTTGAGTACAAATCATATGCATTGATTCAATTATTTACCTTGGGGCATTTTGTCCCCTTTTTATTGCTTTCTCTTTTTCTCGTCTTTCTTTTTTCTCTTTTTTTTTTTGATATGAATAAAGGAGTTAGTGCATATGATTAAAATGTCAGATGCATGAACCAGTTCCCAAACTAATTTCACATTTTCATATAAGTATATAAAATATCCAATTCCCAAACCAAGTATTTCCCAAACCCAAATTCCCCACACTTAATTCATGTGCACTCTCACTAGTCTAAGCTAACCAAGGATTTAAATTAGGGATATTTATTGTTTTCCTCTTAGAATTAATGATGTGCTAAAATAAAGAACAAATATGGTAACATAGGCTCAGCATTGGATTGCAAAGGGTAATGAAAGGATAAGGCCATATGGGTATGTGAGCTATAGTGAAACAAGAGCCTCAATCACGTAAGTGCATGCATACATCAAACAATGAAAATATAGAATCAAGCAAGACAAAGATCACAATTTTAGAGAGAACAACACACACCAAAATAAAACATTGGTTGATAAGATGCAACCAATTAAACAGGTTCAAAAAGCTCACTAGGTTTGTGTGTTCGAGCTCTAAAACCATGTTCCAATTTAAATTTCTTTAGGCAAGTTCAACAAAAATTTGAATTCAAATTAGTAAAATACCCTAAAACAATTTCTTGGACAAGAAATTATCACTTCAACCAAGTAGTACCTAAATGCAAGCAACTAACTACACATGCATCCTATCTAACAAAAGAAAATTAAAATATTGGTGTTGAGAAAGAAGAGGGTTGTTCCCTTCGGGGGTCAGTTACCGACCTTCCCACACTTAAAGCTTTGCACGGTCCTCCGTGCCATCAGTGAGGAGAAAAATGGGGTTGGAATAATCACTTCCAATATCCGGCTCGTGATTGCTTTCGATGATGTGGTCTGTAGTGGATTCCGGAGTGTCAGGCTCTTTCAGAGGTGGGTGAGTACAACCAACGAGCTCCTTCAAGTAGTTGTATCGGCGCTTGTTGTGGCGCTCAATTTGCTCAATCCGCCGGCCTTGCCGGTCTACCTTCACAAGGATCTCAAGCAGCAACTGGAGGGTGGATGGTGGTGGTGCATGTGGTGTTGATGATGATGGAGTGGAGGATGAAGGAGCTTTGAAAGAAGAGGCTTCATTCTGGCTCACGGGTGGTGCTGGGGGCCTAATATATTTTCCATTCGGGAGATATTCGTTGTCCCTAGGAATCATGGTCTTCACATCTCCAGCCCGATATGAAACTCCTGTTGCAGACACCAAGTCAGTAACTAATGTGGGAAAAGGTAGGTTGTCCACTATTTGCACTCGGCCCATAGCTTGTCGGATGAGTCGTGGCAAGTTGAGAGGTTTCTCTGTAAGGATGCACCAGACAAGAATGGCCATATCGGCAGTTAAAGTAGACTCATGAGTGCTCGGAAATATGTAGTAGGACATGATCTTCTCCCATACTCGAGCCTCCTTAGTGAGTGCTTGGGCGGAGATGCACATGCACTTGGGTCGAGTCCAGTATTGCCCATAGATCTACTGGCTTCCGGGTTGGGCGATGATTCTAAGATGAGGTTCCAGTCTAAATCAAATTTCTTGCACTCAAGATGTGCCTCTTGATAGGCATTCATCCCGTCTGGACTAGGTAAAAGATCAAGTACTTCTTGATGGCATCTTCCGAGATAGGGACTTGCTTTTGGCGCACAAAGACTGACTAAAGGGTAGGCGAGTGATAGTTGGCGTAGAATTTAACTACCCAAGAGAGATTGGCTTATTGCGGCCTCCTGTTGAAGAATCCCCACTATTGCCTTTCAATGCGAGGCACCACAAATTGCATGAAGTGTTCTGGAAGAATTAGGAGGTGCTTGTTGTGGGAGTTTCTCTCTACCAAGACGGGGAACATCCGCTCATTATAGCGGTTAGTGAATCGTGCGGAGTCCCTTGTGGGGAATTCTTTCTCGGCTTCATCAACTCGATTTTCCTCTTCACCCGCTTAGTAGGTGGCTTGACCTTTGAGGAGGTTTGCGCCTTAGCCGGTGCTCTCTTGGTTCCCTTCTTTGCCAGTGTCTTGTTAGAAGCCTTCTCTTTTCCTCTCTTGATAGCCATCCTAAAAAAAAGGAAGAAAAAGAAGGAATATTAAAGTCAGAGAGATAAACATTAGAAGTAGGACAGTGCAAGTGAGAATGAATGCCAAAGAAAAAGAATGTGTCTTAAATACATGGTAGCTACAACATGTAAGTAAGACATCAATTAAAATCATGAAGGCATGTCACAAACACTAGATTCAAGAGGGATAAAAGCATTGATGAATCCACATTTCATGGTATTTATTTGCTTTAATTAGGTGGATTTCATTGACTTTTCTTGCATTTATCCATTGAAATAGCATAGTTTCATGATGTCTTCCTAATTTGTGCTTGAAAGTGAAAACATGCTATTTAGGCCTTTTTATTGCTAAATCTTATTATGTAACACCCTAATTAGCCTAAGCCTTACCTCCCGTCGTAAAGCAAAGGTTAATCAAGGGTTACGACAGTTCTAAGCTTTTACATATATTATATAGAAGGAAATGATAATATCTAGAAGCCCGATGAAGAATATAGCTCAAAAATAGGATTTCCATAGCGCAAAGCGTACTAACAAAGCTATTGACGTTAAGCATAAGAAACAAGTACAGAATAACAAAGCTCCATAGTATAATAGTATAATATCAAAAGAAGCTAGTCACGACTCACAGAGTTTAAGCCGGCTATACATATACAGACCATACAGATACCAGACAATAAAACAGCTTATACAAGTTTTGTTCTCTCAAATACATGCCTCTAGGCAAAACAAAATACAAAAGGAGAGATGTATAAACAAAATAAACCAAAAACTCCAAAAGAATCCAAGATTCTCTACTGCTGTCACCATCCAAAGCAACACACCGAGGTGGGTTGTGACCTGCATATGAAAAACACAACAAGGATATGGTATGAGAAACGGAGGTTCTCAGTATGGTAACAGTTTCCAGTGATGTAGGATATATGACCCCGGGACGCCAAAGGCAATCCTAAGCTCCATATCCATCACCAGATTCAAGCTTAAAGCATTCTAAAACAGATAAGTATAATATACTAATATTAGCTTAAATAAACCAGGTTATCTATCTTAGGGGATTTCTATTCTACTCAAACACCGCTGTCCCACAGCCTTCACCAATCGATCCTCCATGCGATCCCATCGCTACCGCCTCCCGAACCTCCTCAATCCTAGTAGAAAGCACAGGTAATATACAATGCAAGTAAACCACAAGTAGAAGCATATAAGGCAAATAATTCAAATAGCAAGTAAGCATGTTATTCAATTAGACAAGCCATTTCAAGTAAACAAAGCATACAATCAGATAGAAAATGCATATGATGAATGCCTGCCCTACTGGCTGTGATATCACATTGTCGGTTCAACTACCAACCCGACACATCTCCATGGAGACGTCACCCTTCGGATTTCTCATATGGGAACCCCCGAGATATAGTGCTCGGATCACTGTCCAGGTACCGGCGCCTGCATGCCCTATAGATCTGAAGGGATGCGAGCGGAATCTATTGCCACCGACCTCACATCTCAACGCAAGCGGGATGAACCACTGCCTTTACGCTGCCGCCGCTACCTCGAACAAGCGGGATCCAACCTTAGCCCCTGCCCGGGCGCATAGCGTCTCATGATCTCAGAAAATCATTATTTCAGTGGTTTTCAAAAAGCATTTTTCAGTATACAGAAATCCATCACCTCAATCCGAGTCCCCGACTCGTCTCAACCACTGTCCATTCATAACTCAGTTTCCAATTATCAAAAGTTCATCATTCCTCATCTCATATACCATTCATAATTCACCTAACGTCAAACCCTTCTCATGACACCAGAAACCTAGGCCTCCGTTTTCTAATCCATCATAAAATCATGTACTAGAACCCTTAAGTTATATCCCATGTTCTAATACTCAAACTAGGCCCAAAAGTCTTAAAATGGTGTTAAAGAAGCTTACAACCATGTTGGGAAGGTAGAATAGTTGAAGACAATTAAAATTTTGAGAAACAAGGCGTGTGCGGCCGCACAAGGGTCTGTCTGTGCGCACACTCCAGAGAGTTTAAAAATGCGTGCGTACATATGCACAGGTGTAAATTTTTTACAAGAATCTGTTCACTCGCACAACCTGTGCCAGCGCCCCCAACAGGCCTGTGCGTCCGCACATGTTGAAGTTTTTCCTTAGATATGTGTGTGCATAATCTGTGCTAGTGCTGCAAACAGAATGCACTTCCCTACCTGTACATGCGCACAGGTGTGTGCGTCCGCATAGATCAAAATTTCCGCAGGGTGTGCGTTCGCACATATCAGAAATCATGAAATTCTGCAACTTTGCAGAATTTTAGATTTTTAACACCAACTTTGAATGACCATAACTTCCTCTACAAAATTCCAATTTTCACAAACTTTATATCGATAAAAAGGGTTTTCAAAGATCTTTAATTCTATACATATTTCATCAATTTTTGAAAACCGAGGCAAAAGTTATGATTGGACAAAGGTCACCAAAAACCCAATTTTTACCAAACTTCACAATTTCCTCATTTGCTTATCATACACCTTTCAAAACCATATCAAACCATTCAAAACTTCACTTTTCATCAAAATTAACCTGTTATAGCATAATACCTCAACCGTACCACATTTTCCTTTCATTTTATTACTCTCAATTTCAACATCAACTATATAACACTTATGATCAAAATCACCATCAAACCCACCATTTCATAAATCGTAACACCACAGTTATCATAAGAACCAACTCCAAATCCATACAATAATTCAACATCATCATATTATTATAACCCATCACAATCAACTCAACATTCGTTAATTCATCAATATTTAACACACCAACGATCCTTTTAGTTCAACTTTTCCTATTGGTCAATAGCCTATGTGTCCATGAATATTATATACTACATAGAGGAAACTGAAACCATACGTTGGCCGATTCTCTTTATGCACCCAAATTCCAACTTAGCACAACCAAGCTTCCAACCACAAACCAAGCTTTCAATTCCACTTCAATAAGCACAAACAAGTTCCAAGAGCTCCCAAAGCCACAATAATTAAACTATATACATATAAATCACCCCAAATCAACCTAGGGTTCCAAAATAAACATAAATTCACAAGGGTTTAGTGGCTCTTACCTTCTTCAACAAATTTCGATGTCAAAACCCAAAGCTAATCAAGGCTTAAAGCAAACCTAAACATCTAAAATCACAAAAACTCATTTAACCAAAAATCCTATATACCCAAAATTTTGAGGAGAGAAACTGAGAAGGATTCGAGCTTTCCTTACCAGTTTCTTATATGGGTTTTGTAGAGCTTATCACAAAGAACGCGTAGCCACTGATGGCACGCAAATCGGAGCACCATATCTCAAGATATCGTGAAGAGAAGAGATGGGTGAATAGTGTTTTCTTCTTCCCCTTCTCTCCTTTCAATTTCAGCATGGGTGAGTGTGTTGAATGTGTTGTGGCTGAAGTGAGTCGTTAATGACTCTATTTATATGTTGGGCTTGGGCCCAACTTGGGCCCGGTCCAACCTGTTAGCGTTTTTAGCTCGTTTAGCCCAACTTTGGGCCAAACCTTTAAAATTAACGCCCGGTTTTCCATTTTTAATGTTTTTCTAAGGTTTTTGACGGTTTTCACTTTTCTCGTGCGGTATCAGGCAGACTTGAACCGGTTCAACCGGTTCAACTGCCGGTTCACAGTTTTTCACGGTTTTTCGCAGAAAGCACATTTTCTAATAGAAAGACCCACTGAGTCCAAAAATCACCATTAAATCCTCAAATTCTCTCTCTAACTTATCGAAATCTGATTTGGGCAATTATTCACTTAATTAACTGGTTGATTAGTTGCGGTTCTTACATATTCACTTTGATCCCATTTGGTACCTTGATGTATTTGTCAAGTGATTTCAGGTTTTCTAGGCAAGTTTGGGTTAAAGAAGTGAAGAAAGAGCATCTAAAAGGGGAGAAATCATGAAGAAAATGGAGTTTAGAAGCTGCTGCAAAGATGTGTACGCATAGTGATACATGCGTACGCACAACGGTGACTTCGTGCAAGGATGCGTACGCACCAAATGTTGTGCGTATGGGATTTTTACACAGCTGTGCGTACGCACCGTAAGTCATGCATATGCACGACAGCATGCACGTGAGGTCATTAATGCAAATCGCTGGGGGCAAATTCTGGGCCTCCAAAACCCAGTCCAATTTATTTTCTGAAGCTATTTAAGGCAAAAGTGAAGAGGAATGAAGGGGGGAGCACTTAGATTTAGGTTTTTACATGTTTTTGTTAATTTTCTAGAGAGAGAAGCTCCCCTTTCTCTCTAGAATTAGGATTTTTATCTTTATTCTCTCTTTAATTCTTGTTTTATTGTAGTTTCATTTACATTTTCATGTTCTATTGCCTTTAATCTCTTAGTTTCCTTTGTTAACTTCACTTTCATGCCACTTTAGTTTTATGAATACTCTTGTTAATTTCAATTTCTTTTAATGCAATTTTCATGATTTATGTTTCTTTAATGCTTATTTGAGTTGTTATTATTATTTTGAGATGTGAGGTCTGTGGCAAGAGTATCCCGCTCGCATCCCTTCAGATCAATAGAGCGTGCAGGCGCAAAACCCTGGACAGTAATCCGAGAACTATATCTCAGGGGTTCCCATTGATGATTCCGAAGGGCAACGTCTCCAGGGAGATGTGTCGGGTTGGTAGTTGAATCGACAATGTGATATCACAACAAATAGGGCATACATTCATCATGTGCATCTTGTATATGCTTGCTTGCTTTGTTTACTTGAGTTTTCCTAATTGTATAACATGCCTACTTGCTTATTGAACTACTTGTCATATATGAGTATTATCTGTGTTTTGCTTGTTCGCATTAATTGTGATTGTCTGGTACTGAGGCGATTAGGTAGGCGGTGGCGATAGGATCGCACGGAGGCTAGGTTGGCGAAGGCTATGGGATACAGCGGTATGATTAGTATTAGTTAGAATTCCCCTAAGTTTAGATAACACTGGTTTATGGTTTAAGTTTCTTATTTATTTATTCTATTTTGTTAAGTTTGAATATCCGTATATGATGTGAAGTTCTAAGATTGCCTTCGGCGTCCCGGGCCTTTACATCTTATATCAATAGACACTGTTACCATACTGAGAATCTCCGGTTCTCATACCATATCTCTAGTGTTTTTCAGATGCAGGTCGCAACCCACCTCGGTGAGTTGTTTAGATGGTAACAGAAGCGGAGGATCCTGTTACTCTTGGGGCTCTTTTGTTTTATTTTGTTTATACATCTCTCATTTTGTATTTTTGTTTTTCCTAGAGGCTTTTATTTGAGAGAACAAAACTTGTATAAGCTATTTTAAACTTTTGGTTCTGTTTTGTCTGTATATATGGCTAGCCGGCTTAAACACTGCGAGCCGTGGCTAAGTTCTTATGATATTATACTCTTTACCCTTTGTTATATCACATTTATTTCTTGTGCTTTAAGTTAGTAGTTTCGTTAGTACGTTTTGTGCTTTTCAAATCCTGTGTTTAAGCTATATCCTTCATCAGGCTTCTAGATTATATTATTTCTTCTATATATTATATGTATGAGCTTAGAACTGTCGTAACCTTTAATTAACCTTTGCTTTACGACGCGAGGTAAAGCTTAGGCTAATTAGGGTGTTACATTTAGTGGTATCAGAGCGATTTGTCCTCGTGAGGCTGAGGGATGGACCGATTGTGCTTCATTGCATACTCTGGGTCATTTTTCTTTCATGCTATTTAAGTTATCTACTTGATATGTCATATCTTTCTTGTTTGTGAGTGCCTTTGGGGATAATTGAAGCACCGAGCCTGAGATATTGAGACTGATCACCTTGATATCACTTGTTTGATTTGGAGAAGAAACCCGAATGGCAACTCACGGATGAGGTCGATCATGTTAACAGAAAAGTAGTGAGGATGGATAACTTACCCTGTGCGTTACAAGCTCAGTATGTTCCGAAAAAGTCTGTTCGTGGAGTTTGTGGCATATCAACTGATGGGTGCGGTTTAACACTTGTGACAATGTAAGTAACGATTGACGCTTTTGCGATTTTTAATTAAGATTTTCAGTTTCTAACTAGTATGGTCTTGAACCATGTTGAAAAAGTTTTAAAGGTTAAAATGATTTAGAAATTTGGTTTGGAACTTTGGTTTAAATGATTTGGTTTTGCAAAATAGACAGAACTCTTGGCTTAAATAACATGGTTTACAGAAAAAGTGAGTTTTAAGATTTTCTTGATTTGTGAATTTGGTTTCCAATTTACCTTATCGAAAGGGATTCAAATTGAAAAGTTTTATTTAAAAAAAATCGTGATTTAAAGTAATCGACTTCTGAGTAAATGATTTTCGACTCTTTTGAGAAAGCTTTCACAATGAATTGGTTTAGAATAAACCTATTTTGAATGTTTTGGAAAAATGTTACAAAAGCAGTATTTGGTTTTAAGGAAAAATCTTCGGACACTTTAGTGACAAATAATCAGAGTGACGCAGAAGAAGGCGAGAGGGGACGTTTGCACGGTAGAACGCTTTGAGGAGGATATGTCGCGTGATTCGAATTTTCGAGGGCGAAAATTTTATTAGGAGGGGAGAAAATAAGAACCCGAGCTTTTCACGCAAAAATGTTTTATAAAGTAATTTTAGTACCCGGAATAGATTCAAAATTTAGAAGTTTTAATTTGAAAATAAAAATGTGAAATTTGATTTCAGTGAATTTTTCTGAGTTGGAAAATGTATCTTTTCGAAAAGTTTCTGTTAAAATGCATACTGGTGCTTAAGCCGGAAGTATAGGCTCTAGTCTGTCCAGTACTGCATATTTTGAAAAATTGATTTATTGTTTTAAATGGATAAAAATAATTTAGAATCGAAAACCAGACACTAATCTTAAAGGTTTTGGCCCAAAGTGGGCCAAACGGGCCAAAAATGCTAACGGATTAGACCGGGCCCATGTTAGGCGTAAGGCCCAACATATATAAGCTAATTAAATGAGCTTTGAGCTCATTTCCAGCCCAAAAGAGAGAGAGCCACGCGGTTTTGAGAGAAGAGAAGAGAAGGGGTGGTGTTACTATTCATCTTCAGCTTCCAGGAGCCATAACTTGAGCTACGGAGCTCCAATTGACAAGCCGTTTGTAGCCATGCGAAGCTCTTGTCAAGCTCTACATTTCTATCCAAGCAAACCTGGTAAGAACTCGAAGCTCAAGATTTAGTTTTGTGCACTAGATTTCTGTATTTTTGAGGTTTTGGTTTTAAGTAGATTTTGTGGTTTTGCTTGTTTAGGTGATCTCTAGTAGCGGGTAATTGATGGATTTTACCCTTAATCTCGTTGGATAAGGTAAGGAATCTCTTTATCCTTGTGGTTTGGTATAATATGAGCTTTAGTTGTTGGTGTATGTTTATATTGTATGTATGGATCTTATTTTTGGAGTTGGTGGTGGATTTTGGTTTGGCTTTGATGGTTTGGAGCTTGGTGGAAGCTGGATTGGAATCAAGTTTGGTGTTTGAGCATATTGGGAATCGGCCAAGGTATGGTTTCGGTTTCCCTTATGTAATAGGTAATATTTATGGACACTTATGCTAGTTGACCCTAAAATAGGATTGAATGTTGTTAATGTATGAATAATTATATGTGAATTGATGTTAATTGTGGGTAGTAGTGGATTATTGTGGTTGATGATGATTATGGGGAATTGTTGGTGTTAATGAGTATTGATGATTGGTGATGTTGATGAGGTTGTTGGTATTTAATGATTGATGATGAATAATGATGTTGTTGGTATTTAATGATTATAAAGGTTAATAAGGAATGTATGATTTATTGGTTTTGATGAGGGATTATTGATGTGGTTAATGATTGATGATAAATATTGATATTGTTGGTAATTGAAGGGGAGTGTTGGAATTGTTGATAAATGGCTATATTGATGTTGATAGTATGATGTTGGAGTTTGATGTTGAAATTGATAATGATGATGGTTAGTTAGGGTATTATTATGTTTTTGATAGTGAGAATTTATTATTATATATGGTGGAGTGGTAAATTGGAGTATGGCAAATGGTAAATTCTGATATGGGATAGAGTTAATGTGGTTTTGGTTGGGTTGGGTCATGAAAGTTGGTAGATTGAGATTTTTGTGAGTTTTTGTAAAAGTTGGTTTTTGGTGAACTTTGTCTGATCATAACTTATGCCTCGATTTTCAAAATTTGTTGAAATTTAATTTAAATTAAACTTCATTGAAAACTCTTCAAATTGATATAAGGTTTGTAAAATTTGGATTTTGGTAGAGGAAGTTATGATCATTCAAAGTTTGGTGTCAAAATCTAAAATTCTGCAGAAGTTTCAGAATTTTGTGATTTCTAGTATGTGCGCACGCACAGCCTTGTGCACACGCACACACCAATGGAGATTTACAACCTGTGCTTATGCACAGTCTTGTGCCTATGCACAAGTTGGAAAGGGTTGTCTGTTGGGGGCGCTAGCACAGATTGTGCGAGTGAACAGACTTTACAAATTTTAGTACCTGTGCGTACGCACACCCCTGTACGTACGCACACTTTTAAAATCTTCTTGGGCATGCGCACGCACATCCCTGTGTATACGCACACGCCATGTTTCTTAAATTTTTACTTTGTTTTCAACTATTTCACTTTCCCAACAAGGTTTTAAGTTTCTATAACACCATTTTAAGGCTTTTGGGCTAAATTTTGAGTATGAGAATATGGGAAATAACTTAAGAGTTTTAGTTGCTATTATTATGAATTATTAGAAAACGGAGGCTTAGGTTTCGGGTGTACTGGGGATGGTTTGATGCCATATAGGGTAGATGGTATGTGGAATGAGAACTGATGAACTGTGGAGTTCGGAATTGAAATATGAATCGACAGTGGTTGAGATGAGGCGAGTACTCTGAATGAGATGATGGACCCATGTGATATTGGAAATGTTTTCTGAAAACCACTGATGTACTGATTTATATTGAGAATATGAGATGCTATGCGCCTGGGAAGGACGGCAGTTGGATCCCGCCTGTCGAGGTAGCGGCGGTGGCGTAAGGGCAGGAGTTCGTCCCGCTTGCGTTGAGATGTGAGGTCTGTGGCAAGAGTATCCTGCTCGCATCCCTTCGGATCAATAGAGCATGCAGGCGCAAAACCCTGGACAGTGATTGATGGGGGAAAATTGGATTTCCACACAATCTAACCGGCAAGTGTACCAGGTCGCATCAAGTAACAATAACTCACAAGAGTGAGGTCAATCCCACAGGGATTGAAGGATTGAATAACTTTAGTTAGATGATGAATTTAGTTAAGCTAATATAAATAAAGTGGGTGATTCGTGTTCGAGAGAAAGTAAATTGCAAGAATTTTAAATGGCAGAATGTAAATTGGCAAGAAGTAAATGGCAGAGAATTAAATTCGACTGGAACTTAAGATGCAAGAAATAAAAAGTACTGAATTTTAAAGTGCAAGGAAAGTAAATAGCTGAATCTTAGAGTGTAGAAATTAAAAGTGCAAGAATACTAAATAGCAAGGAAGCTTAAATTGCATGAATAATAAAGGGATTTGGGTTTTGGGAATCAAAACAAAACTAATAAATGTAAATTTCAGCAAGTGCAGAGAATTCGAAATGAAGGAAATTCAAAGAAAGTGATTCATCAGGGATTGGAGATACTATAACCCTTCATGAATCAATCGGGTCTCAACTCCTTTCTCAATCATCTAGTAGATCTATGGCGGATTGAAATTGATTGGATCCCAATTCCTTGGTAATCCAATCTCTCAAATCACAATCAATCTTGCCAATTATTTGATCTAATTGTCATGAAAAGATGTTAAGTACAAATCTCTCATCCATAAGCCACACTAACTCTCAATATCTCAATTCCTCTAGAAGGGTATTGATCAAGAGAGTAGTGAAGGATATGGCTTCAATTCTAATGCAAGTGATTCCCCTTCTGAGGCTCACACAAGCATTCATGAATTCAACCTCCTTCCAGAGTGAAGAATGCTAACTCAAAATAGAAGGTACCCAATAGCTAAAAAGATAAATTGAGAAGAAGAAGAATTTCATTGATTCATGGGAATTACAATAGAGCTCCTCCCTATAATGAAGGTGGGGTTTAGTTCATCATTGCTCTAGTACCCAAAAACAGAAAATAAAGTGCAGAAGAAGAAGAACATAAAAGAAATTTTTCTCAGATCTAAATTCTTAAGGAAAACTAAAAGGAAGCAAAAAATAAAAAATGAACCAAAGATTCCTAATGAAATTGAATTTTCTCCTATTTATACACTTTCAAAATTAGTCATCCCAGCACTTGGAGTGGGCTTTCTGGCCTTTGATGAAACGGATCGTAATGTGTTCTCAACTGGTGTAGTTGGTGCTTGCTTTAGGAGAACGTAGCGTTTTCAAAGTGAACGCTGCGTTCATTCACCGAGCATGCACGCCTTTGGTGCATGTGCCTCCCTTGTGTTTTTCCTTATCGACGCGTGCGCGTACTACGTGCGTCCGCGTCCTTGGTAGCGTTCACGAACTGAACGCTACGTTCGCGCCATGAATGCTCTTCACGCATGCGCGCCCTATGTGCGTGCCCGTGGATGATGAAATGTCACTTCTGCGTCCAGCGTCATGTATGCGTCTGCGCCCATCACTACTTTTGTCATATCGATGCGTGCACGTCTTGCACGCATGCGCGTCGATACCCATCTTCGAATTCAAACTCTGAAAGCATCAAAGGTGTTCACTCCAAGTGAACATAGCATTCATTTCTTATGAACGTTAATCCTCAATCCACGCGTGCGTGACATGCGTGCGTACGCGTGGATTTCCAAGTTTCTCATCTACGCAGAAGCGCCTTGTACGCGTGCGTGTTGCGTGTGAACATAGCGTTCATCAAATGAACACAACATTCATCTGCACCTTGCTTCTCTGCCCTTTTCCTTTCATCATTTTGCACCTGAAATCAACCAATCAAGCAATCAAAGTCTAGCCAAAATCACAAGGTTTTACATTGTTCATAATAATCAACTAAATCGTGCATAAATCTCATGATTTTGCATAAAATCAACAATATTTGATTGAGTCAAGGTAAATATGAAATTGCACTCCAGTTACTTGCTTAGCATGCAAGAAAGCGAAATAAACCTAATAAAATCAAGAAAAAATGCTAGTAAAACTAGCATAAGATGACTTGTCATCACAACACCAAACTTAAACCTTACCTGTCCCCAAGCAAGAAGAGACTTATGCACCAAGGTTCTTTTAATTGGAATGGATTGAAGAATAACTTGTGATGCTCTGTGAGTGAAGTGATTAAGTGACAGTGGGGTGAACTATAATTTATATGCTCATGCAAGGGCTTCAGTGCTTACTTGTCCCTACATATTGGAAGTCTTAGATCTTAGGATTTTCATTCAAATGATATCATGGAGATCTCTCTGTAGGTAATCACCTTGAAGCAGCTTATGGTTTCTGTGTTTTGGCATTAACTCTTTAAATAAGCTTCCAGTTGGTCTCAGGGTATTAGGTGTTGAAGCACCCCTTAAGATTTACTTGCTCAAGCCTCTCTCTTTGACACAATTCTACCACAAGCATTTAACTAGGATAGTAACTCTTTGAGTTCTTCTTTCTTTCTTTTTCTTCCTAGTAATTGATGCTCAGAGCTTTTTGCCTTGTTCTTTTATTTTTCTATTTTTTTTATTTTCTTTTTTGCTGCTTCTTGGATCAATAAATGTTTGAAAATCTCCACAACATTTCTTTGAATTCCATTTCCTGCCTATGAGCTCCCATTCAAGTTTTCATAAACATGCAACCTCAATACACAATCATACAACTAGAACCACCACTTCTCTTAATCTTTTGCTTGCCTCAGAATAATTTTTTTTGATTCCTCAATCCTTCTTTTCAAATAATTTTTCTTTGATGTATTTTTGAAATATTGAGTGCAAGCAAGTTTTCAAGAGTATAGTGTTGTGAATCTTATTTATTGATCACAGAAAAGCTATACTAGACTGACAGACAGGGGTACAATATCACTTCCAATTATAGAAGCTTTATAATAAAACAAGCACTTAACAATACAACCTATTGGAGTTTTCTTGCTTTGTCCTTCATCATCCTCCTCAACTTTTGTGCTTTTCTCGTTGATGTGTATAATCCTCCAATGAGCTGAATAGTTCTCTGCAATGATAGTGGAAGTTGCTTGTTCCCCAAGCACTCGAAAAATGGTTAATCATGTATGAATGTTTATAGGCTTTTGAACTTACTTTGGTGTGTGAACACCAAACTTAGTTCTTTGCCATCAAATGAAACCTTGTGCTTGTAAAGAAAATAAAATATGAACTAGAAACTAAATACATGATAAGTAATTTCTCTGATTGTTTGGAGTTAGTGATCAATCTTGCAGAAGAGTGTAGGGTGTTCTTTAATGAACTCTTTGGTGGAACACCAAACTTGAAACCACACATTCACTCTTAAATTATTTTTGGTGTGCAACACCAAACTTAGCTCCTCGAAATGCAGAGAACTCTACTTCATTCTTTATTGAAATAGCTACCAAAAGAAAACTACTTCCGGTTGGATTGCCTCCCAACAAGCGCTCTTTTAATGTCATTAGCTTGACATTCTTCATTCTTGTTTATCCCAGCTCATGGATGCTCTCCTCTTTGTTCCAAGGGCCTCCTAAATAATGCTTTGCTCTGTGACCATTTGCTGTGAAAATGTCCTTTGTGGCTTTATTCAGAAGTTCAAGGCTTCCATAGGGGAGAACTTTTGTCACCAAGTATGGGCCGGTCCATTTAGACTTGAGTTTGCCAGGGAAAACCTTGAGTTTAGAGTTGTACACAAGTACTTGCTGTCCTGATTTGAATTCCTTCTTTAAGATTCTTTTGTCATGCCATCTCTTGGCCTTTTCCTTGTATATTTTGGCATTCTCATATGCTTCCAACATGAATTAATCCAACTCATTCAGTTGCAGTTGTCTCTTCTCTCCTGCTGCCTGAGAATCAAGGTTAAGGAGCTTAGTGGCCCAATATGCTTTGTGTTCTAGCTCCACAAGGAGGTGACAGGACTTGCCATACAGCATCTGGAAAGGTGATTTCCCAATAGGAGTTTTGAATGCTGTCCTGTATGACCAAAGAGCATCTTCTAGCTTTCTAGCCCAATCCTTTCTTGTGTTGCCACCTTATGAATTACCCCATATTTGTGAAGCAATTTTTACATTTGTCTATTGCAAAAATGGCCACCACCATCACTAATAAGACCCTTAGGTACCCCATATCTGGTGAATATGTGTCTCTTGAGGAATTGAAGAACGATTGATGCATCACAGGTGGTTGTAGCTGTGGCCTCCACCCATTTTGAGACATATTCTATTGCTACCAGTATGTATTTAAAAGAGTATGATGGGGGAAAAGGGCCTATGAAATCTATTCCCCAGAGGTCAAAGAGTTCTACTTCCAGAATGTAGTTTTGAGGCATTTCATTCCTCCTTGTTAATCCTCCAGCTCTCTGACATTCATTGCATTTGTGTACAATGTCTCTAGCATCTTTGAATATTGTTGGCCAATAAAATCCATTTTGAACTACTTTATCTGCTGTTCTCTCTGGCACAAAATGTCCACCATAAGCTGAAGCATGACAGTGCCACAATATATCTTTCATCTCATTCTCAGGGATGCACCTTCTAATCACCCCATCTGGACACCTTCTAAATAAAAATGGTTTATCCCACAAGAACTTTCTAGCTTTATTAAGCAGCTTCTTCACTTGTTGTTTGGTGAACACTTGAGGAATCTTCCTTCCAACCTTGTAGTTTGCAACATCAGCAAACCAGGGGGCTTGTTGAATTTGCAATAGGTGTTCGTCTGGAAAGCTTTCATTCACTAGTTAAGCAGCTTCTTAATTAGTTCCTTTTGGCAGCCTTGATAGATGATCAGCAACTTGATTTTCACTCCCTTTTCTATCCTTTATCTCAATGTCAAACTCTTGTAGAAGTAATATCTATCTAATGAGCCTTGGTTTGGCATCCAGTTTTGACATCAAATACTTAAGGGCAGCATGATTAGTATAAACTAAAATCTTAGATCCAATTAAGTATGGTCTAAACTTATCAAATACATAAACAACAGCCAATAATTCCTTTTCTGTTGTGGTATAATTTTTTTGTGCTTTATTTAATACCTTGCTTGCATAGTAGATGACATAGTGGACGTTGCCTTTCCTTTGTCCCAACACAGCACCAATTGCAAGGTCACTTGCATCATACATGAGTTCAAAAAGCAGTAATTCCCAATCTGGGGGTGAGATGATTGGTGCTGTTGTGAGTTTGGTTTTTAAAGTTTCAAAGGCATGCTTACAGCTTTCATAAAAAACAAAAGGATTATTAACCACCAGCAAATTGCTTAGTGGTTTAGCTATTTTGGAAAAATCTTTAATAAATCTTCAATAAAATCCAGCATGCCCTAGGAAACTTCTAATAGCTCTCACATTAGTTGGTAAAGGAAGTTTCTATATGATTTCCACTTTTGCGTTCTCAACCTCTATACCCCTTTTTGAAACTTTGTGACCAAGAACAATTCCTTCGAGTACCATGAAATGGCATTTCTCCCAGTTTGAAACCAAATTGGTTTCTTGGCATCTTTTTAAAACTAGGGTAAGATGATGCAAGTAAGCATTGAAAGTACTACCAAAAACAGAGAAATCGTCCATGATGACTTCAATAAATTTTTCTACCATATCTGAGAAGATTGATAACATGCATCTCTGAAAAGTAGCTAGAGCATTACACAACTCGAATCGCATTCTTCTATATGTAAAAACTCCAAAGGGACAAGTGAATGAATTTTTCTCTTGATCCATGGGGTCAACCACTATTTGATTGTAACCAGATTACCCATCCAGGAAGCAATAATAAGCATGGCCGGCCAACCTTTCAAGCATTTGGTCAATGAATGGGAGAGGGAAGTGGTCTTTTCTTGTGGCATCATTCAACCGTCTGTAGTTAATACACATCCTCCACCCTGTCACTGTTCTTGTGGGGATGGGCTCATTCTTCTCAATAGCAATGACAGTCATCCCTCCTTTCTTTAGCACGACTTGAACTGGGCTGACCCATGAGCTATCAGAGATTGGATAGATAATCCCAGCATTCCACAATTTCATTACTTCCTTCTGGACTACCTCCTTCATGGTTGGGTTTATTCTTCTCTAAGGTTGTACCACTGGTCTTGAATCTTCTTCCAGCAAAATTTTGTGCATGCAAATGGTAGGGCTTATGCCTCTCAAGTCATCGATGGTCCATCGTAATGCACCTTTGTGATCTATCAGTACAACTAGAAGTTTTCCTTCTTCTTCACTCAGGGTAGAGCTAATGATCACTGGAAGACTATCTTTTTCACTAAGAAATGCATATTTAAGGTGTGGGGGAAAGGTCTTCAATTCTTGTTTTGGCTTTTCCTTTGTCTTGTCTTTGGATGAAATTTCACTCACTTGCTCTTCTGAAACATCTTGAACTGCTTCTACCTCTTCCTCTTGCTTTTCTTGACCGTTGACTTCAAACACTTCCTCCACCAGGTCTTCTATCATTTCCACTCGTATGTGCTGTACTTTCTCAGGAGGGTATTGCATGGCCTTAATAACATTGATGATCATTTGCTCATCATGCACCCTGAGGGCCATTTCACCCTTCTCTACATCAATAATAGCCCTTGCTGTGGCCAAGAAAGGTCTCCCCAGTATTATTGAGTTGTGCCCCTCTTCTTTCATGTCTAAAATGACAAAGTCGACAGGAAAAATAAATTCCCCAACTTTCACCAACAGATATTCTACAACTCCATTGTGTATCTTGAGTGATCTTTCAGCCATTTGGAGTGACATTATCGTGGGCTTAACTTCTTTTATTGTAAGATTCTTCATTAATGAGAGAGGCATCAGGTTGATGGTGCACCTAAATCACAGAGAGCTTTCTCCAAGGTCATATTTCCTATGGTGCAGGATATGATAAAACTCACAGGGTCTTTGAGCTTTGGTGGTAAACCTCTCTGGATTACTGCACTACATTCTTGAGTCAAGATCACTATTTCATTTTCATTCCAGCTTCTCTTTTTGTTGATGAGCTCCTTGAGAAATTTTGCATACAATGGCATTTTCTCCAATGCTTCAGCAAGGGGAATGTTGATTTCCAGCTTCCTAAAAACCTCTAGAAACTTGGGAAATTGTTGATCCTTAAGCTCCTTTTTGAACATTTGAGGATATGGAAAAGGAAGAGTGTAAGGCTTCACCTCCTTCTTCTTTTCTTGTGGATGCTCCTTCATGACTTTCTCCTCAGCTGTCGTTTCTTTTTTATTATTGGCCTTATCACCTTCCAATGTCCTTCCACTTCTGAGTTGGATTGCTTTGCATTCTTCTTTGTGGTTTAAAATGGTATCACTTGGGAGAATATTGGTTGGTCTTTCAGACTCTCTTGCCCCTTTGCTAGATCTTGTGTGGTTTGAGCAAGTGCTTGTAATGTTGCCTCAAGAGATGAGATCCTAGTTTCATGATGGTCAATGGATGGTATGTTAGGATATGATGATTGTTGCTGGAAGTTATTTGGGTTGTTGAAATGGCTGTACTGGGAATTGAAGAGTGTTGTGGAGAAATTATTTTGGTAAGTCTGTGAGTTGTTGTTGGGTTGCTCATATGAATTTTGTGGTTTTCTGTATTGGTTTGTATTGTTGGATGAATGAGGTTGATTGTTTGTGTTACGGGAGTTGTTGGAATTGTGATTCTTTTGCCATAAATTCTGATTATCACCCCACCTTAAATTCGGATGATTCCTCCATGATAAATTGTATGTATCTCCATGAAATTCATTCTGAGAGAAGTTTGAGGTGTTATGCATATATTGAACTTGTTCTAGCTACTGCTCATAGTTGCTTTTCTTAGAGGTTTCATTACTTTGGCTCCATCCATTTGAGGGTTGGCTTGCTGTGTTAACTGCAGCCACTTGGAGTCCATCAATCCTCTTTGTCATCAACTCCATTTATTGTTGGATTTATTGGTGCATCAACTTATTCTGTGCCAAGATAGTGTCCACTCCTTCTAGCTCCAGCACGCCCTTCTTTTGTACTGGTTGGCGTTGCCTCTGATGAGCATAGAAGTATTGATTGTTGGTCACAGTGTCTATGAGATTTTAGACTTCTTCTACTGTCTTCATGAGTTACAATGAACCTCCTGCAGAGTAATCTAAAGACTCTTGAGCTCTTAAGGTCAATCCCTCATAGAAATTCTGAAGTCTGTCCTATTCACTAAACATTTCGGGTGCACATTTCCTGATTAGAGCTTTGTATCTTTCCTATGTCTCATAGAGTGATTCTCCATCCATTTAAGTGAATGTTTGCACTTCTGTCTTCAATCTTATGATCCTCTGAGGTGGGTAGAATTTGGATAACAATTTATTCACCAAATCATCCCAAGTGTTGATGCTTTCTTTGGGAATCATCTCCAACCATTGAGATGCCTTATCTCTCAAGAAAAATGGAAATAGTAGTAGCTTATAGATGTCCAGATGCACACCATTAGTCTTGACAGTATCATAAATCCTCAGGAAGGTAGATAAGTGCTGGTTCGGATCTTCAAGTGGACCTCCTGCATAGGAACAATTGTTCTGTACCAGAGTAATAAGTTGAGGCATCAACTCAAAATTATTTGTATTAACATTGGGAGTGAGTATGCTGCTCCCACAGTTTCTTGGATTGGGGAAGGTGTAGGATGCTAGAACCCTCCTTTGAGGTTGACCATTGTTGTTGGCCACCTCTTCTGGTAGATTGGGGAGGTTACCCTCCATTTCTTAGTTTTCCTCTTCTGATTCTTCTTCTCCAATAACTCCCTTCCCTCTTTCTTCTCTTTTCAATCTCAAGAGTGGTCTCTCTGGTTCAAAATCGAAAGATGTAGATGCATCTCTTCTTTTTCCTGGCATACAACACAAACAAACCAAAAACTAAAATAAAATACTCTATTGCTAGAGTGAGGTTAAGGTTAGTTTGAACAAAGTCTCAAACATTTAGTATGCTTAGTGAAAAAAAAAAGAAAAATACTTAATCTAGATTATCACCTTACTTAATCATTATCAATCTAATCAATCCACGGCAACGGCGCCAAAAAACTTGATTGGGAAAAACTGGATTTCCACACAATCTAACCGGCAAGTGTACCGGGTCGCATCAAGTAATAATAACTCACAAGAGTGAGGTCGATCCCACAGGGATTGAAGGATTGAACAACTTTAGTTAGATGATAAATTTAGTTAAGCTAATATAAATGAAGTGGGTGATTCATGATCGAGAGAAAGTAAATTGCAAGAATTCTAAATGGCAGAATGTAAATTGGCAAGAAGTAAATGGCAGAGAATTAAATTCGACTGGAACTTAAGATGTAAGAAATAAAAAGTACTGAATCTTAAAGTACAAGGAAAGTAAATAGCTAAATCTTAGAGTGCAGGAATTAAAAGTGTAAGAATACTAAATAGCAAGGAAGCTTAAATTGCATGAATAATAAACGGATTTGGGTATTGGGAATCAAAATAAAACTAATAAATGTAAATTTCAGCAAGTGCAGAGAATTCGAAGTGAAGGAAATTCAAAGAAAGTGATTCATCAGGGATTGGAGATACTATAACCCTTCATGAATCAATCGGATCTCAACTCCTTTCTCAATCATCTAGTAGATCTATGGTGGATTGAAATTGATTGGATCCCAATTTCTTGACAATCCAATCTCTCAAATCATAATCAATCTTGCCAATTCCTTGATCTAATTGTCATGAGAAGAAGTTAAGTACAAATCTCTCATCCATAAGCCACACTAACTCTCAAGATATCAATTCCTCCCGAATGGTATTGATCAAGAGAGTAGTGAAGGATAGAGCTTCAATTCTAATGCAAGTGATTCCCCTTCCGAGGCTCACACAAGCATTCATGAATTCAACCTCCTTCCAGAGTGAAGAATTCTAACTCAAGATAGAAGGTACCCAATAGCTACAAAGATGAATTGAGAAGAAGAAAAATTTCATTGATTCATGGGAATTACAATAGAGCTCTTCCCCCTAATAAAGGTGGGGTTTAGTTCATCACTGCTCTAGTACCCAAAAATAAAAAATAAAGTGCAGAAGAAGAAGAACATAAAATAAATTTTTCTCAGATCTAAATTCTTAAGGAAAACTAAAAGGAAGCCAAAAAAAAATGAAAAATGATCCAAAGATCCCTAATAAAATTGAATTTTTTCCTATTTATACACTTTCTATATTAGTCATCCCATCACTTGGAGTGGGCTTTCTGGCCTTTGATGAAACGGATCGTAATGGGTTCTCAGCTGGTGTAGTTGGTGCATGCTTCAGGAGAATATAACGTTCTCAAAGTGAACGATGCGTTCATTCACCGACGCGTGCGCGCCCTTGGTGCGTGTGCATCCCTTGTGATTTTTGTAATCGACTCGTGCGCATACTGCATGCATCCGCATCGCTGGTAGCATTCACGAACTGAACACTACGTTCGCGCCATGAACAATCTTCACGCGTGCGCGCCTTGTGCGTGTGCGCATGGATGATGAAATGTCACTTCTGCGTTCAACGTCATGTAGGTGTTTGCGCCCATCACTACTTTTGTCATATCGACACGTGCGCGTCATGCATGTGTGAGCGTCGATGCCCATCTTCAAATTCAAACTCTGAAAGCATCGCAGGCGTTCACTCCAAGTGAACGTAGCGTTCATTCTTAATCCACGCGTGCGCACCATGCGTGCGTACGCGTGGATTTCCAAGTTGCTCTTCCACGCGGAAGCGCCTTGTACGCGTGCACGTCACGTGTGAACATAGCGTTCATAAAATGAACGTAGCGTTCGTCTGCACCTTTCTTCTTTGCCCTTTTCCTTTCATCATTTTGCACCTAAAATCAACCAATCAAGCAATCAAAGCCTAGCCAAAATCACAAGGTTTTGCATTGTTCATAATAATCAACTAAATCGTGCATAAATCTCATAATTTTGCATAAAATCAACAATGTTTGATTGAGTCAAGGTAAATATGAAATTGAACTGCAATTACTTACTTAGCATGCAAGAAAGCGTAATAAACCTAATAAAAGCAAGGAAAAATGCTAGTAAAACTAGCATAAGATGACTTGTCATCAGTGATCCGAGCACTATATCTCGGGTTCCCATTGATTATTCCGAAGGACGACGTCTCCATGGAGATGTGTCGGGTTGGCAGTTGAACCGACAATGTGATATCATAGCCAATAGGTCAGACATTCATCATGTGTATCTTCTATATGCTTGCTTGCTTTATTTACTTGAGTTTGCCTAATTATATAACATGCCTACTTGCTTCTTGAACTACTTGTCATATATGAATATTATCTGTGTTTTTGATGAATCCATAATTGATGATGATTTTTGGCTAGAATGGAATGTATTTCATCACATAAATGTGCACTTATTCCCTTGAATAGCATGCTTTTGATCTTTCCTCCCAAATTGTGCTTGATTGTGAAAACATGCTCTTTTATGCTTTATTTGATCTAGTTTTTTCCATTTGCCTTTAATTTGATGCCTTGATGTTGTTTGTGAGTGATTTCAGGTGTATAAGGTAGGAATGTGTTGGAGAAAATGGAAAGAGAGCATGCAAAGTGAAGGAAACATGAAGAATCAAAGGAGAAGAGTTCTGAGACGTGTGCATGCGCACAGCCCCCTGTGCATCCGCACAAGAATCCAATCAGAGCGCGTGGACCAATCAAAGCGCGTTGTGCGTCCAACCAAGCATCGCCTAGTGTGCGTTCACACAGCCTTTCGTGCGTGCGCACAGAAAGGAAAATTCGCAAAGTGTGCGGACGCACACGCCTGTGCGTCCGCACAGGTGTTCGCACATGACTTCATTAAAAAGGCACGTGACTCGCAATTTGAGGGTTTTGGAGGCCCATTTCTGAAGTCTCTTAGCTCATATTGTATGAAGAATAAAGGGAATAACATAGCATATCATTAGGGTAGTTTTAGGAGGAGTAGTAGGAAGTTTTAGTTTAGTTTTTCTTTAAGTTTTCTTCAATCTCTACTAGGGTTTTCATTAGGGTTTTACATTCAAGTGCCATTTTCCATTTTTGATCCTGGATTTTGCTAAGTCTCATTGTAAGTATTCTCTTGGTATTACTCTTTCTAGTTACTTTGTTCTTACATTTTCTTCTAATGCAAGTTATAGTTTCATTTTACTTCTCTCTTGCAATTTAAATTTCTTGTTGATGAATTTGATGTTTGATGTTCATTTCATTCTTTCTTACGTTATTCTTGTTGATTGAGATCAATTGTTGCTTTTAATTTCAAGTCTTTTCTCATTTTCACCATGTTTAAGCTTTTTGCCCACCAAGTGTTTGACAAAATGTTAAACATGGTTTTAGGCTAAGTTTTTACCTCTTGGCTTGGGTAAAGTGAGCAATCGGGTTCCTAGAGTTGGGATGTCTGATATTTAGTGTCAATTCTTGGATTGTTAATTGCTCTTGTTCCCACTAATGCTAAGTTGTTGCTAAGGCAATCAGCAATCAATTTAGGATTTGTGGGTTAAGGACACTTATGCTCATTTACCTTATCTTCCGATGTGTGGGTTGATCAAGTGAGACTAATCCATTATAATTGTCATAGTTGTGGTTCCAACATGGAAAGGATCCCTAGCTCACTCCAAGCCTATACCCCTTTTTATGCTTTCAATCTTTCATATTTTGTTATGTTAATCTCTTTCATACTTTACTTGTTTATATTACACACTCGGTTCTTTAATTGCTTCATTATTTCAATCATTACAATTTTGCATATTCTTTTATTGCTTTGTATGTTCATCTCTTCATTGAAAACCCCTTGATCACTACAACCGAAATTTGCACACTCATTGCCATTGAGTGATTCCTAGGGAGATGACCTGGGAGCTAAATACTCTCGGTTTATATTTGGTTTGAATTGTGATAACATTTGATTGACGATCAATTTGTTTGGTTAGGACTATACTTACAACGCCGATTCCATTTTGATAATCAAATTCCTAACCTATGCAATTCGGGCGCCCGTCAGTTTTGCTTGTTTGCATTAATTGTGATTGTCTGGTGCTGAGGAGGTTTGGTAGGCGGTGGCGATAGGATCGCCCGGAGGCTAGGTTGGCGAAGGATGTGAGATATAGCGGTGTGATTAGTATTAGTTAGAATACCCCTAAGTTTAGATAACCCTGGTTTATGGTTTAAGTTTCTTATTTATTTATTTTATTTCATTAATCTTGAATATCCGTATGTGATGTGAAGTTGTAGGATTGCCTTCGGCGTCCCAGAGCCTTACATCTTACAACATTGGGCATTGTTACCATACTGAGAACCTCCGGTTCTCATACCATATTTCTGTTGTGTTTTTTAGATGTAGGTCGTAACCCACCTCAATGAGTTTTTTGGATGGTGACAGAAGCGGAGAATCCTGTTACTCTTGGGGTTCTTTTGTTTTATTTTGTTTATAGATCTCTCATTTTGTATTTTTGTTTTACCTAGAGGCTTGTATTTGAGAGAACAAAACTTGTATAAGTTATTTTAAACTTCTAGTTCTGTTTTGTCTGTATATATGGCTAGCCAGCTTAAACTCTGCGAGCCGTGGCTAGGTTCTTATGAGATTAAACTCTTTACCCTTTGTTATATCACATCTGTTTCTTGTGCTTTAACTTAGTAGCTTTGTTAGTACGTTTTGCGCTTTTTAAATCCTGTGTTTGAGCTATATCCTTCATCAGGCTTCTAGATTATATTATTTCTTCTATATATTATATATATAAGTTTAGAACTATCGTAACCTTTAATTAACCTTTGATTTACGATGCGAGGTAAAGCTTAGGCTAATTCGGGTGTTACATGTTGGATAATTTCTAAAGTTGTTCTGAATCATTCACACCTTTGTTGTCCAGATCAAGCAATGATGCTTAAAAAACATAGTGAGCTAAGCATGTTTGTGTGTCACTCCATTGAAAACAATGAGGAAGCCAGAATCAGACCGAGTAAAACATATTAGTCATTTGTAGCAGTAGCAGGCAGTCATCACAAACTAAGTTTTATTGAAAAGATGTGAGAAATTACATTACAAGGGAAGTATGGAATATTACCAAATAAGATGATGCCAAAGAATTTGTCAAGTACTTATTAATAATGAAAGAGAAGAATCAAAATTTCTTTTTTAAGCTTAACCTTGAAGTTGATCACTCTATCAAAAATGCATTTTGGGTTGATGCAAGAAGCAGGGCTGCATATGAGTATTTTGGAGATGTTGTTTCATTTGATACCACTTACAGCACAAATAATTATTGGGTTCATAACTGTTGTGAGTGTCCATTCTTGCAGATACAATCTGGTTTTCGGTTCTTTTGTGGGTGTGAATTACCATGGTCAAGTCAACACTTTTCGAGTGTGCTTTGATGAAAAATGAGGATGGCCAATCATTCAAATGGTTATTCGAATGTTGGCTTCGTTGCATAGATAGGAAGGCACCAAAAGGGATTCTTATCGATCAATCTGCATTGATGCAAAGGGCTATTGAGACATGTATGCCAACAACAATTCACCGGTGGTGCAGTTGGCATATCATGAAGAAGATTTGAAGCAAATTAAATTGCTACAAATAACACGAAGAAATCGAACAAGCGACGAAGAAGTCGTTTACAAAAGATGCATTTGACAGAAAACGGACTGATTTTCTCGTGAAGTATGGTGGTGGAGGCAATAAGTGGCTTTTAGGTAACCAAGGTTTAATTCGAATTAATTGATATTGTTATTTTTTTTGTGAAAATGAGTATAACTTTCGGTTTATTTGTGTCTGATTTTTGGTTCATTTGCAGAGCTATTTCAAGATCGTCATTTATAGATTCTAGTTTATCTGGATCACCACTTTTGGGCTTGGATGAGAAGCGCACAAAAGGAGCGAGAGCATGCATGCTTTTTTTTAACAAGTTTATCACATGCAATATCTCCTTGATTCAATTTGTGAAGCAATATGATAATTGCTTAAGAAGCATAGAGCAAAGAGAGAGAGAATTTGATGCTACAGATTTCATACCGTGATATCGTGTATACTCATGAGAAGTTTAGGAAAGTTCAAGCACAATTCAGAGAAAAGGTGAATTGCATCATAAGATCAACGAATTCCATTCTAGATTTTACAGTATATGAAGTTGTAGAGCGGGTTTCTAACTTAGTATTTAACAAGTTTGTTGTTACTTATGACGCAATATCATGCGACTAAAGTTCCAGTGCTTGTTGTTTAAGTCAAGGAGTATACTATGCTGTCATTCTCTGAGTGCTTTAAGCTTTGAGCGAGTGGATAAAGTAGTACCAAAATATATATTGAAACACTAGAGTAAGGACGTAAAGAGGAGGCACACACATATAAAGAGCAGCCAAGACGAGCCTCTATTAGAGCCAAAATGTAAGAGGTTTGATGATTTGGTGTTTCGGTAGCACAATATTTGCGAATTTGTGTCAGAATCTGAGGAGCTGACAGGAATTCTACACCGAGCTTTTGATAATGTCATGGCTAAAATTCAAGAATATCAAGCGAAAAGAAAAGGAAAATGTTCGTTATCCCACAAAGATGCTACATTGAGTGATGTTAACGACCTTCAAAGCCCTCACATGTTAGAACAAGAGGACGTTCCAAGAATAGACTAGGACCAAATATGGAAAAAAATATCACAAATACAACAAAGAAAAAGAAAAAGCCAGATCTAAGCAAGGTAATATTGATTTTCTTTTTATTAGGGAAAAATGCGTTTGTTCATTTTGCTAATATATGATTTATTTTGTTTTTGCAGTTGAACCTTTTAGATGGTGGATCAATAATTCAGTCAAGCTCCAGCCTTTACCATGCATAGGATATAAATTATCACGGAGAGGATTATAGAAGTTTTGTTTTTTATTAATATAAATTTCGATTCATGTATGATTAAATTTTGGTTCATTTGGGTTCTAGTAATATAATGAGTGTTAATTTCTTATTTATGTTATGTTTTATTGAATAGTCACTTTTTTGTTTTTCAAATTAGCTTTTGCAATTGTGATATGTCAAACAGTTTAGGTGTTTCTGAAATTTAATAGTCATATAATGAGGGTTCATTTTTCGGTTTATTTTGCTAATAATTTTAGTTCATTTCTGTTTTTGGTGCTCTTGAGGTTTGATAAATACATTGAATCCATTTATTGTGAACCTAGATTCATTCAAATTAATGTGATCTCAATACAGCCCAGATATTTTCACAAATAAAACAAAAGGAATTTAGGAAAGATTTTTAAATATATACAATACATTTACAACCAATCAAAGAAAGAAGTGTTTGGCTCTTTACAATTCCTTAAAAATTAGTGTTAATTACAATTCCTTACAACGAGTCAAAGCCTGAAACTATAACATATTTACTTTTTATATCCCCATATGAGAATTTACAAAAAGGGCTTGAGAGGGCAGCGGATGGCTTTGGGAGTCTTATCACTTTAGATGCCTTAATGGCTTTGTTTCTCAATTTATTTATCTTATCCAAGAGAATGGTTGGACCGTATTCCCACCTAAAAGCATTTATTTCTTCCTACAATTCAATTGAAAGAAATTAATTAATTTGAACCCAAATGAAATAAAAAATGAACCGAAATTTATTAATTTAGAAATTGCATACCCGTTTCTTGTTTTTTGGTTAAATGCAAGGATTGTGGTTTAGTTCTGCTTGGTTTTGTCGCGTCCCGCTTGCTCCCAGTCGGTATTTGAGCTTCTAGGGTAGATGCAAGGTGTTCATACCCTGACCGAGCTCTCCAAACTCGGGAAGTTCGCAGAAGGTCCGACCTCGTCCCAAAGGCCCACGCCTGAGGTCGGACCTCGGACAAATAAAGAAGAAGGCCCATCAAAAGGAACGAAGCCCAAAACCTAAAGGCCGAAAAAGGCCTAGGAAAGGCGGTTCCACAAAAGATAGAGATAAGACTCCCAAAGATAAAATAAGATAAGAATATCTTATCCAGGGAAGATCACGGCCAACTACTATAAATACACTGGAGCACCCAGGTATAACATACATTCTACATTCTACACATATCTGCTTGGACCCATGCTAACTTAAGCATCGGAGTGTCATTGCAGGTACAACCACCCGCCGCTCAGCGCATCAAGCTCGGGTCACGGAACCCTCACCTCGGGTCTCACCAAGACGACCGAGCTCCACGTTTCAGGTAACCCTCGGAACATTGGCGCCGTTGCCGGGGACCTGGAAAGTCATCCCTTTACCATGGCGGACGATCCTCTCAACAATGACCACGCTGCTTCGGAACAAGAGGAGGAAATTGACACCGGAGAACGACCGGACAGCCCTCAATCACCACGCACTCCAGGAGGAAACAAACAAAATCGCCCAAGTACATCACTCCCAAACAAAGATCCACAAAATCCCGAAAGAGAAAAGAGCTCGGAAATTCTAGAAGCAGTCCGGGCACAACAAAACTGACTGAAACAACTCGAAGAGGACATAAAGAAGCAAAAAGAAACCGAACAAGATCTGAGAAGGGAGGCTCGCAAGCGCAGAGAATTAGAAGAAAAACTACGGAAAATAGAGGCCAACCTGAAAGATCGAACAGAACGCGACACCACCCCCGAAGGCAATCATGATCCCTTCACAAAAGAGATCATGAAGGAGAAGGTACCGCGAAACTTCAAACCACCCGATATGGATCTCTACGACGGCACCACCGATCCAAGTCACCACCTCAGCAACTTCAGAAGCAGAATGTACCTAGTCGACGCCTCCGACGCGATTCGGTGCAAAGCCTTCCCCACCACTCTCACCAAGTCAGCCATGAGGTGGTTCGACAACCTGCCACCGAGATCAATCACCAGCTTCGAAGACCTAACTAAAAAATTCCTAACAAGGTTCTCCATTCAAAAGGACAAGGCAAAACATGCCCCCAGTCTACTCGGGATCAAACAAGGTAACCAAGAAACTCTCCGAGAATACATGGAGCGATTCAACAAAGCCTGCCTGGACATACAACACTTGCCCACTGAAGCAGCTATCATGGGATTGGCAAACGGCCTAAAGGAAGGACCGTTTAGCCAATCCCTCTCCAAACGATACCCGACCTCCCTATACGAGGTGCAGGAGCGGGCAGAAAAATATATCAATATGGAGGAAACCTCCCAGCTAAGAGACTCTTCTAGGAAGGAATCAACCTACCCACTCCGAGATCGAGATCGAGAACAGAAGAAGAAAGAAGAACCCAACTCGGACAAGCCACGGAAGTACCACAACTATACCCCCCTCCGAGTCTCCCTGGTAGACATCTACAGAGAAGTATGCCACACCGAAAAGATCCCACCACCCCGACCTCTAAAACACAAAAGAGCGGGGAGAGATCGGTCCGAATACTGCGAATATCACAAGCTCTACGGTCATTCTACCAACGACTGCCACGACCTAAAGAATGTTATAGAAAAGCTAGCCAGAGAAGGAAAGCTCGACAGATACATAGCAGAGAAAGGAGAAGAGACCAGGAAGAGAAGACGAGGAGACAATGAAGGTCGGGCCGAACAAGTCCCGCGAACCCCTGAAAGACACGTTCACATGATAAATGGAGGTTTCGCAGGCGGAGGAGCATCCAGATCCTCGCGAAAAAGACACCTCAAAGAAATCTATCATGTCCGAGAAGACAATCCCCTGTCCGAGTTACCCACTATCTCATTTACCCGAGAGGATGCTCAAGGGATAATACCCGGGCACGACGATCCAATGGTGATCACCATTATCCTAGCAAACGCCAACTTACATCGAACCCTGATTGACCAGGGAAGCTCAGCAGATATCCTGTTCAAAGCGGCCTTCGACAAGCTCGGACTTGAGGAAAAAGAGCTAAAAGCCTATCCCACCGACCTATTTGGGCTAGGGGACACCCCGATCCACCCCTTAGGATACATCTCGCTACACACTACCTTCGGAAGAGGCGAGCAATCTAAAACGTTAAGCATCGACTACATTATAGTCGACGTTACCTCAGCATACAATGCCCTCATTGGGCGACCAACCCTAAACAGACTGGCAGCTGTGGTATCAACCCCACACCTCTGTATGAAGTTCCCTACCGCAAAGGGAATCGCCACCCTAAAAGGCGACCAAAAATTAGCACGGCGATGCTACAACGAAAGTCTAAGCCTAAAAGGGAAAGAAGTCAACACAATAGAACTCGGGCGAGTTCAAACCCGAGAAGACCTTCGGCCACAACCAGAGGGAGAAACCGAAAGGATCCAAATCGGGAACACACCTGAAAAAGTAACAAACATTGGAGCAAACCTCGAAGCAGGCCTAAAGGAGGAACTCATAACCCTCTTAAGGGAGAATTCCGACCTCTTCGCCTGGAAGGCCTCCGACATGCCAGGCATAAGTCCCGACCTGATGTGCCATAAGCTATCAGTATACCCGGGATCCAGACCCGTCCAACAGAGACGCCGGAAACTCGGACCCGAGCGCATGCAAGCAATAGAAGAACAGGTACAAGCACTGCTAGATGCAGGATTCATTAGGGAAGTAAAATATCCCCTATGGCTCGCAAACGTGGTCCTGGTAAAAAAGCCCAACGGAAAATGGAGGATGTGCGTCGATTACACGGATCTCAACAAAGCCTGCCCCAAAGATCCATATCCGCTACCAAACATCGACGCCTTAGTAGACGCAGCCTCAGGCTATAGATATCTCTCCTTCATGGACGCATACTCGGGATACAACCAAATCCCGATGTATGGACCTGACCAAGAAAAGACCTCGTTCATAACCCCAAGGGCAAACTACTGCTACGTAGTAATGCCCTTCGGGCTGAAGAACGCAGGAGCAACCTACCAGAGGCTAATGAACAAAGTGTTCTCAGAGCACATCGGACTACAACTGGAGGTGTACGTAGACGACATGCTGGTAAAGACACAAGAAGACAGAAACTTGCTGACCGACCTCACCAGTGTCTCCGGCACCCTCAGAAAACACAACATGAGACTTAACCCGACAAAGTGCACCTTCGCCGCAGAAGCCGGAAAGTTCTTAGGCTTCATGCTGACTCAAAGGGGCATCGAAGCAAACCCGGACAAATGCCAAGCAATACTCAATATGAAGAGTCCGACGTGTGTCAAAGAAGTACAACAACTGAATGGAAGGCTGGCCGCCCTATCAAGATTCTTGGCAGGATCAGCAATAAAATCACTACCTCTCTACTCACTCCTAAAGAAAGGGAAACCCTTCTCATGGACCCCGGAGTGCGAAAAAGCCTTTCAAGAATTCAAGGAATTCCTCGGGCGGCCACCAATCCTAACCCGACCTCTAAAAGGAGAAGAGCTCGTACTATACCTCTCGGTCGGACATCGAGCAATCGCTTCAGCATTAATACGAGAAAATGACCAAGGACAACACCCCATATACTTTGTAAGCAAAGCACTACAAGGGGCCGAATTAAACTATCAAAAAATAGAGAAATTCGCCTACGCCCTAGTATTCACGGCTCGGAGGCTCCGTCCCTACTTTCAAGCCCACACCATCAAAGTCCGGACGAACCAACCCATGAGACACATCCTACAAAAAACAGACATGGCAGGACGAATCCTACAATGGGCGGTGGAACTGTCCGAGTTCGACCTCCTCTATGAAGCCCGGACTGCCATAAAATCTCAATATCTAGCCGACTTCATCGCAGAATATACTGAGACCCCGGGAACCCCACTCTCGTGGAATCTGTATGTCGACGGGTCCTCAAACAAAACAGGAAGCGGAGCCGGTGTTATACTCGAAAGCGACCAAGGAACACGGATAGAGCTATCCTTAAAATTCGAGTTCCAGGCTTCAAACAACCAAGCCGAATACGAGGCCCTACTAGCAGGACTAAAGCTAGCCGAAGAGGTCGGAGCCCAGAGAATCACGATCTTCAGCGACTCCCAGGTCGTCACATCACAAGTAAATGGAAGTTACTAGGCCAAAGACCCTACTATGAAAAATACCTGGACCAAACACAGGCACAATTACGACACTTCCCGGAAATACAAATCCAGCACATACCTCGGGAACAAAATGCCCGGGCAGACGCCCTCTCGAAGCTCGCTAGCACCAAGCCCGGAGGCAACAACAGAAGTCTTCTCCAAGAAACCCTACAATCTCCCTCCGTGCTAAGAGAGGAAGAAACGTTAAATATATCCAACCAACAGCAAGGATGGATGACCCCCATACTCAACTACCTGAAGTCAGGAACTCTCCCCATAGAGAGAAAAGAAGCTAAAAGGCTTACAAAGGACGCCCAGAATTATACGCTAATTCACGACGTATTATACAGAAGAGGATTCTCAAACCCCCTCCTTAGGTGCGTTCCGACCTCAGAAACAAAGGGCGTCCTCGAAGAAGTCCACGAAGGCATGTGTGGGAACCATCTCGGAACTCGGGCACTATCCAAGAAAGTAGTCAGAGCCGGATTCTACTGGCCGACCTTACAAAGAGACGCGACAGAGTTTGTGAAAATATGCCCCCCTGCCAAAAACACGCCAATTTTTACAAAGCACCGCCCGAAGACCTTATCAGCATCACTGCGCCATGGCCCTTCGCAAAATGGGGACTCGACCTACTCGGCCCGTTTCCACAAGGACCGGGGCAAGTCAAATACCTCATAGTAGGGGTCGACTACTTCACAAAGTGGATCGAAGCCGAACCCTTAGCCACTATTACGGCTCAGAAAAGCCGTAAATTCCTATACAAAAACATCGTCACGAGGTTCGGAGTCCCCTACTCCATCACAACAGACAATGGAACACAGTTCACGGACACAAGTTTTCAGAACTTGGTGGCCGAACTAAAAATCAAACAGCAATTCACATCGGTCGAGCACCCACAAGCCAATGGACAAGCAGAGGCTGCAAATAAAGTCATCTTGGCCGGGTTAAAGCGAAGGCTCCAAGAGGCCAAAGGGGTGTGGGCCGACGAACTCCCCCAGGTACTATGGGCATATCGGACAACCCCGCACTCTACAACGGGAGAATCCCCATTCCGGCTAGCTTACGGGATGGAGGCAATGATTCCTATCGAAATAGATGAAGGGTCGCCCAGAGTCATCTTCTACAACGAAAAAGATAACCCGCAGGCACAAAGGGAAGAACTCGACCTCCTCCCCGAGGTCCGAGAAAGAGCTCGGATTCGAGAAGAAGCCTTAAAACGGCGAACGGCCCTCAGATACAATCAAAAGGTAATAAAGCGAAGCTTCTCCATTCACGACCTGATTCTAATCCGAAATGACATCGGAACACAAAAGTCGGGAGAAGGAAAGCTAGCCGCAAATTGGAAAGGGCCCTACAAGGTAACAGAAGTCTTAGGGACAGGCTACTACAAAATATCCGACCTAGAAGGCAATGAGCTGCCCAGGACCTGGCACGCCTGTAATCTAAGACGGTACTACAGCTAGAAAAACTTAACCCGAGGTGTACTCTTTTTCCCTACAAGGGTTTTTTAATGAGACACCCGGTTAAGCAGGATACCCGACCTAAAGGGTAAACACTTTGTAAATATTCTTTCTTTTTTAATACTAATCAAATTTCTCTATTTTCTCTTCCTCATGATGAAGCAAATCCTAGAAAGTACCCCACCAAGGCGCATTAATTTATGCTCGGCAAAACGCAAAAAATCATTTGCCAAAAGACCATACAAGGTCGGCAAAGATAAAGCGACGAGGTTCAAATTAATGTGAGAAGTTATAAAGTAACCCTGAAAATGGCTCGAAAAGCCAAATAAAAAGAGGTTACAAAAATAACTTAAAAAGGCCGACCAAACGACGAAGTCGGACCCAACAAAGGGAAAAGTTATAAAGTAACTCTAAAATGGCTCAAAAAGCCAAATAAAAAGAGATTACAGAAATAACTCAGAAGAACCGACCAACGACAAAGTCGGACCTAACAAAAAGGAGGTACTCGAGCACCCGATGTCCGAGAAAAAGCTCGGCCCAAGAAAGAAGCCTTAAAACGGCAAGAACCAAGATTTCGAAAAACGCTTACTAAAAAGTTGCTTTACAAAAAGCAACTAAAAAGTACAAGCGAAAAGAACGAAATCGAAAGAAGTTTCAAAACGCTAGCTAAAAAGTTGTTAATCGAAAACAACTAAAAAGCACAAAAGCGAAAGTAAGAAGTCAAAACGCTAGCTAAAAAGTTGTTAATCGAAAACAACTAAAAAGCACAAAAGCGAAAGTAAGAAGTCAAAACACTAGCTAAAAAGTTGTTAATCGAAAACAACTAAAAAGCACAAAAGCGAAAACAAGAAGTCAAAATGCTAGCTAAAAAGTTGTTATCCGAAAACGACTAAAAAGCACAAAAGCGGAAACAAAAAGTCAAGCGCGAACAAAAAACACCGCATAATAAAGTTACTACAAGTAGCTAAATAAAACAAAAGGTGTCCAAAGTGTTCAACAGAAACCATCCAAAAACAAAAGAGCCCACAGATCGGGCAAAACACCAAGAAGTACAAGACTACAGAGGATCGAGGCCCTTTCCGGACTCCACATCGACAGCAGGCTGAAACATAGATATCGGGACTGCATCGACGGCAACGTCATCCCGGTTTGAAACCTCCACACCAGATCTATCCTCAGCCAAAGGTGAAGTCGGGTTCACAACCGGAACCTCGGGGTCGGACACCGGAGCCTTGTGGTCGGACACCGGAACCTCATCCTCGGCAGGAGCAGGAACAATCTTTCCCTCCACAACAATGTTTTCCGTACTGAATAAGCTCAGATCCAGGTCGGGAGCAAGAACCCGGACCTGATCCCTCAAATTCACAAACATAGCATCCATACCCTTGGCCACATTATCTTCCAGCTCGTAAAAATCATCCCGAGCATACTGCAACTTCTCCTTCGTCTCCACAAGCTCGGCATACAGCTTAGTATAGTTCTCCGTCGCCACCCTCGCCATCTCCTCAGATGTCTTCGCCGCCGCCACAGCCGCGGTGGCCCTAGTTTTCTCTTCCTCCAAAGAGGCCTCCAGCTCAGTAATCCTGGCAGCCTTCAGTTGACTAATCTTATCAAGCTCAGACCGTGCCTTCTCAAGTCGGGAGCTGGTCGCCCCAAGGGGAGCTTTCTTGAACTCCCGAGCAATAGCGGCATGAAGATTAGCCATCCGAACACAGCTCCGCGCCATATACTGAAAGTGATGCTCCATAGACGCATCATCAGTAGAAATAAAGGTCTGGGGGAGAATGTGCTGCTCAATCCAACCAAGAGCGTCAAAATCCTTATCATTGAAACCAGCAAGCTCTTGAGAGGTCTTCTGTTTCTTGGGGGAGGACCCGAGGTCGAAGACGGGGAAAGGTGACCGGGTCCGGAGGTCGGAGGATCTTGAGTTATAGCTCGGAACTGAGGAGTCGGAATGGTCTTCGACCGAGTCTGAACACCCACGGTAGTCTTCTGCGGAGAAGATCGGGCAGAAACCTCAGCCTCGATATTCCGAGCAGCCGCAGACTTCTTCGACCGACGAAGAAACTTCATGGAATCCGCCTGAGAAGACATCTCTGCAGAAACAAAAAGAAAGGGATTATCACAAACAGGAATTCCACCAAAACAGGCAAAATACTAAAAGGATGAAGCTCGGAGAGGTCGGGAACTACCTAACTCGGAACGGAGAAGGCTTGGATCTCCCAACATTTTCTTCGTGTCCAAGTGAGGTGCCCGACCCCATAAACTGCTCAACACACCCGCAAAAGCCTGCTCTACCTCATCTAGACTCTCAAAAGTATACTTAACCGACACTACATTCTCCTGCCAACAAAGAGGAAAAGAAGGCTCCCCACTCTCATCTAGAAAGAAAGGTCGGACATCTCCAGCAGCCCGGACCTTGAAATAGTAGTTCTTGAAATCATGAAACGACTCATCATACAAGGTACAAAACTTCTTCCCCTGGTTAGCCCTAAAAGAGACCCAAGACACCTTCCCAGCACCCGACCCCGGCTTCGTCAACGCGAACAGATAGGAAAAAAGAGAAACAGAAGGGGAGACGCCCAAAAACTGACACAAAAGTTGAAACAGCTTTAAAAACGCCCAAGAATTTGGATGGAGTTGCGTAGGGGCAAGGTTACAAGACCAAAGGACCTCGGACTCCAAGTCGGTAAAAGGAAGTCGTACACCCAGCTTAGAGAAAAAACAATCGTAAGCATAAAAGAATAGCTTCTCGGAACTTTCTAAAGGCGGGAAGCACACTCTCTCCTCGGACTCTGGGGCTACTAGCTCATAATCCCGTTCAGACTCCCTGTTCTCACAAATACTACACTCCCTACGGAACCTAACTAGATACTCAGAATCTACAACAGAAGGGACCCTTAGAGGAACAGGATCTACCCAACCAAGACCACTCGGAATCTTGGTCGACATTGCTTGAAACACCTTTCGAGACATAAAAAATCTTGCCTACAAAGAAGAATACAACAGCAAGCCAAAAATTACATAAATAGGCAGACAGCAAAAAACCCATTCAGCAGAAGCAAGAAAACAAAAGTTCCTTTAGAAGAAAAATGCAGTAAACCCGAAAACAAAGTACCAAGAGAAAAGAGCCCCCCCCACATACAAACAACCAAAGCAATGGCGGCGCCTCTTTCCGGGGCAACCCCAGCATATGTGCACAGCAAAAGTAAAGACAAGAAACAAACCTGGGAGAAAGGAAGAAGACGACGAGCTCCGATGCAAGACGAACGAAAACAGCGGCGCAGAGGAAACCCCGAAAAACAACGCACAGAAAGAATCGGAGAAGAAGAACAGAGAGAAAGAAGGAAGATGCTCGAAAGAGAGGCGGCGAAAAACCCAGAAAAAGGGAAAGGGAACAGAATAAACAAAGAAAATGAGGAAAGGGGCAAATAAATAATGCCTTCACAGAGCCCGAACGGAAATCAAGGAGAAACGGTAAAAAGCAATAAATGCTGAAACGGCCATTTTCAAATTTTGAAAAGAACGACTATGCCCGAGCTCGACCTCTCAAAAGGACGAACTCGGACAGGGGCACTGTTCATACCCTGACCGAGCTCTCCAAACTCGGGAAGTTCGCAGAAGGTCCGACCTCGTCCCAAAGGCCCACGCCTGAGGTCGGACCTCGGACAAATAAAGAAGAAGGCCCATCAAAAGGAACGAAGCCCAAAACCTAAAGGCCGAAAAAGGCCTAGGAAAGGCGGTTCCACAAAAGATAGAGATAAGACTCCCAAAGATAAAATAAGATAAGAATATCTTATCCAGGGAAGATCACGGCCAACTACTATAAATACACTGGAGCACCCAGGTATAACATACATTCTACATTCTACACATATCTGCTTGGACCCATGCAAACTTAAGCATCGGAGTGTCATTGCAGGTACAACCACCCGCCGCTCAGCGCATCAAGCTCGGGTCACGGAACCCTCACCTCGGGTCTCACCAAGACGACCGAGCTCCACGTTTCAGGTAACCCTCGGAACACAAGGATTGTGGTTTTGTCTTGCTTGCTCCCGGTCGGTATTTAAGCTTTCGGGGTAATATGCAAGGATGGTGGTTTTGTTCTGCTTGCTCTCGGTCGGAATTGAGCTCATTGGCCATAGGACAGGCATACATCATTTGCATTTGTTTGTATTGTTTGGGTGTGCATCTTGTGTCTGGCTTGCTTGCTTGAATAATTGTATCTATATACTAACTGAACTAGTTGCTTTATCTATTCTCTCTATTTGTGTATTCTTTTTATTGTCTTGTATGTATTTGCACAAATGAGAGATCCCTTATGCTGATGGTGGTGACGCTGAGGGTTATTCTTGATGAGAGGTGATGATTGATGATTGTGGAAAAGTCTTAGAATGAATTGATAATATTGAAACTAAATTTAATAATGAATTATTAAATGACTTGGGAATCTATGATAATGAGAGACATGATGATTTGTATAAGGGAAAATTGAGATTTAAAGATCACTAATATAGTTGAGATTTAGTTTATCTACCTTGATCAGATTAGTAAGAACCCTAGGCTTGAACTTTGGGTGATTGGAGATTAGAATTGCTTAGCGGGTTCATGTGGTTTTACATAGTTCTATTTAGAATTATTGCCCTGCTGAGAACCCCGTAAGGGATGATTTTTTAGAAGGACAACAAAGATCGAAGACCTTTTATTCTGCTTTAATTTTAGACTCTTTCTTCCTTTTGGAAACACTTATATTATGCATTTATTTTAAAGACTTGCCTTTAGAGGCCTTGATGGGCGGATAATTTATACGCTTTTTGACATTGTTTTTACATAGTTTTTAATGTGTTTTAGTTACTTTTTAATATATTTTTATTAGTTTTTATGCAAATATAACTTTTCTGAACTTTATTATGAGTTTGTGTGTTTTTCTGTAATTTCAGGTATTTTCTGGCTGAAATTGAGGGACCTGAGCAAAAATCTGATTCAGAGGATAAAAAAGGACTGAAGATGCTGTTGGATTCTGACCTCCCTGCACTCAAAGTGGATTTTCTGGAGCTACAGAAGCCCAATTGGCGTGTTCTCAATTGTGTTGGAAATTAGACATCTTGGGCTTTCCAGCAATTTATAATAGTCCATACTTTTTCTGAGATTTGATGGTTCAAATTGGCGTCAAAACGCCAGTCAGAGACCCTTTTTTGGCGTTAAATGCCAAAATTGGCATAAAAGCTGGAGTTAAACGCCCAAACTGGCACCAGAGTTGGCGTTTAACTCCAAGAAAAGCCTATGCACGTGAAAGCTTCAATGCTCAGCCCAAGCACACACCAAGTGGGCCCCAGAAGTGGATTTCTGCACTATCTACCTTAGTTACTCATTTTCTATAAACCCTAGCTACTAGTTTTAGTATAAATATTGCTTTTTCTCATTGTATTAGACATCTTGGTTATTCTGGGTCCCCCTCTGGGGACAAAACCAATGAACACCGCTACCACTTATGTATTTTCAACGGTGGAATTTCTACACCTCATAGATTAAGGTGTGGAGCTCTGCTGTTCCTCATGAATTAATGCAATTACTACTGTTTTCTATTCAATTCAAGCTTATTCCTGTTCTAAGATATCCATTCGCACTTCAACATGATGAATGTGATGATCAAGTGACACTCATCACCATTCTCACTTATGAACGCGTGCCTGACAACCACCTTCGTTCTACCTGAAAACGAGCTTGAATGCATATCTCTTGGCCTTTTGGTCCATGAGGCATGGTTGCCTCTCCTGACAATAGAGCCTTCCATTTCGTAAGATCATCGTCTTCGTGGTATAAGTGATGAGCGGATAATTTATATGCTTTTTGACATTATTTTTACATAGTTTTTAATGTGTTTTAGTTACTTTTCAGTATATTTTTATTAGTTTTTATGCAAAAATAACATTTTTAGACTTTAATATGAGTTTGTGTGTTTTTCTATGATTTCAGGTATTTTCTAGCTGAAATTGAGGGACCTGAGCAAATATCTGTTTCAGAGGCTGAAAAAGGACTGAAGATGCTGTTGGATTCTGACCTCCCTGCACTCGAAGTGGATTTTCTGGAGCTACAGAAGCCCAATTGGTGCCTCTCAATTGCGTTGGAAAGTAGACAGCTTGGACTTTCCAGAAATGTATAATAGTCATACTTTTCTCGAGATTTTATGGCTCAATTTGCGTCAAAAAGCCAATTAGAGACCCTTTTTTGGCGTTAAATGCCAAAACTGGCATAAAAGCTGGAGTTAAACGCCAAAACTGGCACCCGAGTTGATGTTTAACTCCAGGAAAAGCCTATGCACGTGAAAGCGTCAATGCTCAGCCCAAGCACACACCAAGTGGGCTCCGGAAGTGGATTTCTGCACTATCTACCTTAGTTACTCATTTTCTGTAAATCCTAGATACTAGTTTTAGTATAAATATAGCTTTTTCTCATTATTCTGTTTCCCCTTCTGGGGACAAAACCAATGAACACCATTATCACTTATGTATTTTCAACGGTGGAATTTCTACACCTCATAGATTAAGGTGTGGAGCTTTGCTATTCCTCATGAATTAATGCAATTACTACTGTTTTCTATTCAATTCAAGCTTATTCCTGTTCTAAGATATCCATTCACACTTCAACAAGATGAATATGATGATCAAGTGACACTCATCACCATTCTCACTTATGAATGCGTGCCTGACAACCACCTTCGTTCTACCTGAAAACGAGCTTGAATGCATATCTCTTGGCCTTCTGGTCCATGACGCATGGTTGCCTCTCCTGACAACAGAGGCTTCCATTCCGTGAGATCAGCGTCTTCGTGGTATAAGTGATGAGCGGATAATTTATACGCTTTTTGGCATTGTTTTTACATAGTTTTTAATGTGTTTTAGTTAATTTTTAGTATATTTTTATTAGTTTTTATGCAAAAATCACATTTCTGGACTTTACTATGAGTTTGTGTGTTTTTCTATGATTTTAGGTATTTTCTGGCTGAAATTGAGGAAACTGAGCAAAAATCTAATCCAGAGGCTGAAAAAGGACTGAAGATGTTGTTGGATTCTGACCTCCTTGCACTCGAAGTGGATTTTCTAGAGCTATAGAAGCCCAATTAGTGCAATCTCAATTGTGATGGAAAGTAGACATCTTGGGCTTTCCAGAAATGTATAATACTCCATACTTTTTTCGAGATTTGATGGCCCAAATTGGCATCAAAACGCCGGTCAGAGACCCATTTTTTGGCGTTAAATGCCAAAACTAGCATAAAAGCTGGAGTTAAATGCCCAAACTAGCACCAGAGTTGGCGTTTAACTCCAAGAAAAGCCTATGCACGTGAAAGCTTCAATGCTCAGCCCAAGCACACACCAAGTGAGTCCCGGAAGTGGATTTCAACACTATCTACCTTAGTTACTCATTTTCTGTAAACCCTAGCTACTAGTTTTAGTATAAATATTGCTTTTTATCATTGTATTAGACATCTGGGTTATTCTGGTTCCTCCTCTGGGGCTAAAACCAATGAACACCATTATCACTTATGTATTTTCAACGGTGGAATTTCTACACCTCATAGATTAAGGTGTGGAGCTCTGCTATTCCTCATGAATTAATGCAATTACTACTCTTTTCTATTCAATTCAAGCTTATTCATGTTCTAAGATATCCATTCGCACTTCAACATGATGAATGTGATGATCAAGTGACACTCATCACCATTCTCACTTATGAACGCGTGCCTGACAACCACCTTCGTTTTACCTGAAAACGAGCTTGAATGGATATCTCTTGGCCTTCTGGTCCATGACGCATGGTTGCCTCTCCTGCCAACAGAGCTTTCCATTCCATGAGATCAGCGTCTTTGTGGTATAAGAGATGAGCGGATAATTTATACGCTTTTTGACATTGTTTTTACATAGTTTTTAATGTGTTTTAGTTACATTTTAGTATATTTTTATTAGTTTTTTTGCAAAAATCATATTTCTGGACTTTACTATGAATTTGTCTATTTTTCTATGATTTTAGGTATTTTCTGACTGAAATTGAGGAACCTGAGCAAAAATCTGATTCAGAGGCTGAAAAAGGACTGAAGATGTTGTTGGATTCTGACTTCCCTGCACTCGAAGTGGATTTTCTAGAGCTACAGAAGCCCAATTGGTGCAAGCTCAATTGTGATGGAAAGTAGACATCTTGGGCTCTCCAGCAATGTATAATAGTCCATACTTTTTTCGATATTTGATGGCCCAAATTGGCATCAAAACGCCGGTCAGAGACCCATTTTTTGGCATTAAATGCCAAAACTGGCATAAAAGCTGGAGTTAAACGTCCAAACTGGCACCAGAGTTGGCGTTTAACTCCAAGAAAAGCCTATGCACGTGAAAGCTTCAATGCTCAGCCCAAGCACACACCAAGTGAGCCCCGAAAGTGGATTTCTGCACTATCAACCTTAGTTACTCATTTTCTATAAACCCTAGCTACTAGTTTTACTATAAATATTGCTTTTTCTCATTGTATTAGACATCTGGGTTATTCTGGTTTCCCCTCTGGGGCTGAAACCAATGAACACCATTATCACTTATGTATTTTCAATGGTGGAATTTCTACACCTCATAGATTAAGGTGTGGAGCTCTGCTATTCCTCATGAATTAATGCAATTACTACCGTTTTCTATTCAATTCAAGCTTATTCCTGTTCTAAGATATCCATTCGCACTTCAACATGATGAATGTGATGATCAAGTGAGACTCATCACCATTCTCACTTATGAACGCGTGCCTGACAACCACCTTCGTTCTACCTGAAAACAAGCTTGAATGGATATCTCTTGTCCTTCTGGTCCATGACGCATGGTTGCCTCTCCTGACAACAGAGCTTTCCATTCTGTGAGATCAGTGTCTTCGTGGTATAAGTGATGAGCGGATAATTTATACGCTTTTTGGCATTGTTTTTACATAGTTTTTAATGTGTTTTAGTTACTTTTTAGTATATTTTTATTAGTTTTTATGCAAAAATAATATTTCTGGACTTCACTGTGAGTTTGTCTATTTTTCAGTGACTTTAGGTATTTTCTGGCTGAAATTGAGGAACCTGAGCAAAAATCTGATTCAGAGGCTAAAAAAGGACTGAATATGCTGTTGGATTCTGACCTCCCTGCACTCAAAGTGGATTTTCTGGAGCTATAAAAGCCCAATTTGAGCGCTCTCAATTGTGGTGGACAGTAAACATATTGGGCTTTCCAGCAATGAATAGTCCACACTTTGTTTGAGATTTGATGGCCCAAATTGGTGTAAAAACGCCGGTTAGAGACCCTTTTTTGGCGTTAAACGCCAAAACTGGCATAAAAGCTGGAGTTAAACGCCCAAACTGGCACCAGAGTTGGGGTTTAACTCCAAGAAAAGCCTATGTACATGAAAGCTTCAATGCATAGCCCAAGCACACACCAAGTGGGTCCCGGAAGTGGATTTCTGCACTATCTACCTTAGTTACTCATTTTCTGTAAACCCTAGCTATTAGTTTTAGTATAAATATTGCTTTTTCTCATTGTAGTAGACATCTTGGTTATTCTGGTTCCCCCTCTGGGACCGAAACCAATGAACACCATTATCACTTATGTATTTTCAACGGTGGAATTTCTACACCTCATAGATTAAGGTGCGGAGCTCTGATGTTCCTCATGAAATAATGCAATTACTACTGTTTTCTATTCAATTCAAGCTTATTCATGTTCTAAGATATCCATTCGCACTTCAACATGATGAATGTGATGATCAAGTGACACTCATCACCATTCTCACTTATGAACGCGTGCCTGATGATGAGCGGATAATTTATACGCTTTTTGGCATTGTTTTTACATAATTTTTAGTAAGTTCAAGCTACTTTTAGGGATGTTTTCATTAGTTTTTATGTTAAATTCACATTTCTGGACTTTACTATGAGTTTGTGTGTTTTTCTGTGATTTCAGGTAAATTCTGGCTGAAATTGAGGGACTTGAGCAAAACTCTGAAAAAGGCTGACAAAAGGACTGCTGATGCTGTTGGAATCTGACCTCCCTGCACTCGAAATGGATTTTGTGGAGCTACAGAACTCCAAATGGCGCGCTCTCAACGGTGTTGGAAAATAGACATCCAGGGCTTTCCAGCAATATATAATAGTCCATACTTTATTCGAATAATGACGACGTAACTTGGCGTTAAACGCCAAGTTCATGCTGCTGTCTAGAGTTAAACGCCAGAAAAACGTCATGATCCGGAGTTGAACGCCCAAAACACGTCATAACTCGAAGTTCAACTCCAAGAGAAGCCTCAGCTCGTGGATAGATCAAGCTCAGCCCAAGCACACACCAAGTGGGCCCCGGAAGTGGATTTATGCATCAATTACTTACTCATGTAAACCCTAGTAGCTAGTCTAGTATAAATAGGACATTTATCTATTGTATTAGACATCTTTTGACAGTTTAATCTCTTTGAATATTCGGTCACTTGATCATGGAGAGGGCTGGCCATTCGGCCATGCCTGAACCTCTTTTGCTTATGTATTTTCAACGGTGGAGTTTCTGCACACCATAGATTAAGGGTGTGGAGCTCTGCTGTACCTCAAGTATTAATGCAATTCTATCTTCTTTTATTCAAATGCTATCTTAGTTTCATTCCAAGATATTCATTCGTACCCAAGAACATGATGAATGTGATGAGTTAGATAACCCTCATTATCATTCTCACTTATGAACGCGCGTGATTGACAACCACTTCCGTTCTACATGCAACAGAGCTTGAATGTGTATCTCTTAGATTCCCCAACAGAATCTTCGTGGTATAAGCTAGATAGATGGCGGCATTTATGAGGATCCGGAAAGTCTCACCTTGTCTGTGGTATTCCGAGTAGGATTCCGGTAATGAATGACTGTGACGTGCTTCAAACTTGCAAGTGCTGGGCGTTAGTGACAGACGCAAAAGAATCAAGGGATTCTATTCCAGTAGGAGCGGGAACCAACCAGTGATTAGCCGTACTGTGACAGAGTGCGTGAGCATTAGTTTTCACTGCGAGGATGGGATGTAGCCATCAACCATGGGTGATGCCTCCAGACGATTAGCCGTGCGACTGACAACCGCATAGGATCATTTTCCCGAGAGGATTGAAAGTAGCCACCGCTGATGGTGAACCCCTATACACAGCTTGCCATGGAAAGGAGTAAGAAGGATTGAGTTGAAGCAGTAGGAGAGCAGGCGTCCGTGAGCCATACAGCATCTCCATGCACTTATCTGAAATTCTCACCAATGAATCTGCATAAGTATTCTATCCCTTTTATTATTCCTTTTTATTTATTATTTATTCCAATAATCACAATTACCCTTTAATCCGCCTGACTGAGATCTACAAGGTGACCATAGCTTGCTTCATACCAACAATCTCTGTGGATTCGACCCTTACTCACGTAAGGTTTATTACTTGGACGACCCAGTACACTTGCTGGTTAGTTGAACGGAGTTGTGTCCACTCGTGCCAAAAATCCTAAGTTCCACAATTCTACAATAAATGCGAATCAAAGAACAGTGATCACAACTTCGTCCACCAAGTTTTTGGCGCCGTTGCCGGGGATTGTTCGAGTATGGACAACTGACGGTTCATCTTGTTGCTCAGATTAGGTAATTTTCTTTTCAAAAATCTTTTTCAAAAGTTTTCTTTTATTTTTTTCGTTTTTCTAAACTTTATTTTCGAAAAAAATTAATAAAAATCCAAAAAAATTAGAAAATCATAAAAATCAAAAATATTTTGTGTTTCTTGTTTGAGTCTTGAGTCAATTTTTAAGTTTGGTGTCAATTGCATGCTTTTAAAATTTTTCTTGCATTTTTCGAAAATCCCATGCATTCATAGTGTTCTTCATGATCTTCAAGTTGTTCTTGATAAGTCTTCTTGTTTGATCTTGATAATTTCTTGTTTTGTGTCTTTTCTTGTTTTTCATGTGCATTTTTGCATTCATATTTTTCATGCATTAAAAATTTCTAAGTTTGGTGTCTTGCATGTTTTCTTTGCATCAAAAATTTTTCAAAATTCGTTCTTGATGTTCATCATGATCTTCAAAGTGTTCTTGGTGTTCATCTTGACATTCATAGCATTCTTGCATGCATTCATTGTTTTGATCTAAAAATTTCATGCATTGAGTAAATTTTGTTGTTTTTCTCTCTCATAATTAAAAATTCAAAAATAAAAAAAAAATATCTTTTCCTTATTTCCCTCCAAATTTTCGAAATTTTGGGTTGACTTGGTCAAAAAATTTTCAAAATTAGTTGTTTCTTACAAGTCAAGTCAAAATTTCAATTTTAAAAATCTTATCTTTTCAAAATCTTTTTCAAAAATCATATCTTTTTCATTTTTTTTCTATTTTTTGAAAATTTCAAAAACATTTTTCAAATTATTTTCAAAATCTTTTCCTTATCTTTACATCATTTTTTCGAAAATTCACTAATAATTAATTTGATTGGTTAAAAAATTTGAAGTTTGTTACTTTCTTGTTAAGAAAGGTTCAATCTTTAAGTTCTAGAATCTTATCTTGTAGTTTCTTGTTAGTGAAGTAAATAATTTCAAAATTTTTGAATTAAATCTTTCTATCTTTTATTTTATCTTTTTCAAAATTTGATTTCAAAATATCTTATCTAACTTACTATCTTCTTATCTTTTTCAAATTTGATTTAAAATCTTTTTCAATCAACTAACTAACTTTTTGTTTGTTTCTTATCTTTTTCAAAACCACCTAACTACTTTTCCCTCTTCTATTTTCGAAAATATCTCTCTTTTTCAAAAATTCTTTTTAATTAATTAATTGTTTTCAGTTTTAATTTTAATTACATTTATCTCTAATTTTCGAAAATTACTAACCTCTTTTTCAAAATTATTTTCGAATTCTCCCTCCTCTTCTCTTCTTCTATTTAATTAATTAATCACTAACACTTCTCTTCACTTCTCCTCATCCAAAAATCCGAACCCTCTTCTTCACTCTCCTACTCCCCTCTTTTTCTACTAACAGAAAGGAATCTCTATACTGTGACATAGGGGATTCCTCTTCTTTTCTTGTTTCCTTCTCTTTCATATGAGCAAGAACAGGGATAAAGGCACTCTTGTTGAAATTGATCCAGAACCTGAAAGGACTATGAAGAGAAAATTAAGAGAAGCTAAATTACAACAATCCAGAAGAAACCTTCTAGAAATTTTCGAACAAGAGAAAGAGATGGCAGACGGAAATAATAATAATAATGCAAGGAGAATGCTTGGTGACTTCACAAAGCCAACGTCCAAGTTTGATGGAAGAAGCATCTCCATTCCTGCCATTAGAGCCAATAACTTTGAGCTTAAGCATCAACTAGTTGCTTTAATGCAACAAAACTGCAAGTTTTATGGACTTCCATCTGAAGATCCTTATCAGTTTTTAACTGAGTTCTTGCAGATCTGTGAGACTGTGAAGACGAATGGAGTTGATCCTGAAGTCTACAGACTCATGCTTTTCCCTTTTGCTGTAAGAGACAGAGCTAGAGTATGGTTGGATTCACAACCCAAGGATAGCCTGGACTCATGGGATAAGCTTGTCACTGCATTCTTGGATAAGTTCTTTCCTCCTCAAAAGCTGAGCAAGCTGAGAGTGGATGTTCAAACCTTCAAACAAAAAGATGGTGAATCCCTCTATGAAGCTTGGGAAAGATACAAGCAGCTGACCAAAAGATGTCCATCTGACATGTTTTCAGAATGGACCATATTAGATATATTCTATTATGGTCTCTCTGAATTTTCGAAAATGTCATTGGACCATTCTGCAGGTGGATCTATTCACCTGAAGAAAACGCTTGAAGAGGCTCAAGAACTCATTGACATGGTTGCAAACAACCAATTCATGTACACTTCTGAGAGGAATTCCGTGAATAATGGGGTACCTCAGAAGAAAGGAGTTCTTGAAATTGATGCTCTGAATGCCATATTGGCACAGAACAAAGTGTTGACTCAACAGGTCAACATGATCTCTCAAAACCTGAATGGGTTGCAACATGCATCCAACAGTACTAGAGAGGTAGCTTCTGAAGAAGCTTATGATCCTGAAAACCCTGCCATGGCAGAGGTTAATTACTTAGGTGAACCTTATGGAAACACCTATAACTCATCATGGAGAAATCATCCAAATTTCTCCTGGAAGGATCAACAAAAACCTCAACAAGGTTTTAACAATGGTGGACGCAATAGGCTGAACAATAGTAAGCCATATCCATCACCTTCTCAGCAACAGACAGAGAACTCTGAACAAAACAATTCTAATTTAGCCAATATAGTCTCTGATCTGTCAAAGGCCACTTTCAGTTTCATGAATGAAACCAGATCTTCCATCAGAAATCTGGAGGCACAAGTGGGCCAGCTGAGTAAGAAAGTCATTAAAACTCCTCCCAGTATTCTCCCAAGCAATACAGAAGAGAATCCAAAAGGAGAGTGCAAGGCCATTGACATAGTCAATATGGCCGAATGCACAAGGGAGGAGGAGGACGAAAATCCTAGTGAGGAAGACCTCCTGGGACGTCTCTCAAGCGAGAAGGAATCTCCTATTAAGGATCAAAAGGAATCTGAGGCTCATACAGAGATCATAGAGATTCCATTAAATCTCCTTCTGCCATTCATGAGCTCTGAAGACTATTCATCTTCAGAAGAGGATGAAGATGTAACTGGAGAGCAAGTTGCTCAATATTTAGGAGCTATCATGAAGCTGAATGCCAAGCTGTTTGGTAATGAGACTTGGGAAAGTGAACCTCCCTTGCTCATTAGTGAACTAGATACTTGGATTCAGAGAACTCTACCTCAAAAGAAACAAGATCCTGGCAAGTTCTTAATACCTTGCACCATTGGCACCATGAGCTTTGAAAAAGCTCTATGTGATCTTGGGTCAGGGATAAATCTTATGCCACTCTCTGTAATGGAGAAGCTGGGGATTATTGAGGTACAACCTGCCTTGTTCTCATTACAATTGGCAGACAAGTCCATAAGACAAGCTTATGGAATAGTAGAGGACGTGCTAGTAAAGGTTGAAGGCCTTTACATCCCTACTGATTTCATAATCCTAGACACTAGGAAGGAAGATGATGAATGCATCATCCTAGGAAGACCTTTCCTAGCCACAGCAGGAGCTGTGATAGATGTCAACAGAGGTGAGTTAGTCCTTCAATTGAATGGGGACTACCTTGTGTTTAAGGCACATGGCCATCCCTCTGTGACAAAAGAGAGTAAGCATGAAGAGCTTCTCTCAATTCAGAGTCAAGAAGAGCCTCTACAGTCAAACTCTAAGTTTGGTGTTGTGAGGCCACAACCAAACTCTAAGTTTGGTGTTAAGACCCCATATCCAAACTCTAAGTTTGGTGTTGGGACCACACTTAAATTGACCTGATCACCTTGTGGCTCCATAAGAGCCACTGTCAAGCTATTGACATTAAAGAAGCGCTTGTTGGGAGGCAACCCAATTTTATTTATCTAATTTTATTTTATTTTGTTTCTTTGTTATTTTTGTGTTTAATTAGGTACATGATCATGAGGAGTCACAAAAAAAATCAAAAAAATTAAAAACAGAGTCAAAAACAGAAGAAAAAAATTTTGACCCTGGAGGTAGCACAGACTGGCGTTCAACGCCAGTAAGGTGCATCTGGCCGGCGTTCAACGCCAGAACAGAGCACCATTCTGGCGTTGAACGCCCAAAACAAGCAACAACCTGGCGTTAAACGCCAGGATGGTGCACGAAGAGGACAAACTGGCGCTGAACGCCAGAAACAAGCATGAAACTGGCGTTCAATGCCAGAAACATGCATTACATGGGCGTTGAACGCCCAGAACATGCACCAATGGGCGTTTGAACGCCAGAATGATGCATGAAGGCATGTTACATGCCTATATGGTGAAGGAATGGTATTTGTTTTCACCTCAGGATCTGTGGACCCCACAGGATCCCCACCTACCATATTCCCACCTTACCTTTTAATCCTAATCACACTCTCCTAATCCAAATCTCATTTCACCCTTCCCCATATCACACTTCCCAAAAACCTTCACCAATCACCTCAAGTCCTCTTCCCAATTCTTCCATTCACCATTCACATCAACCTCCTCTTCCCCATACATCCCACCTACCCTCATAAAATTCAAATACAATTTCCCACCCATTCCCACCCAAAATGGCAGAACTCCCACCCTCCCTCTCCCTATATATACCCTTCCATTCTTCTTCATTTTCACACAACACAAATCCCTTCTTCTCCCATATAGCCGAACCTACTTCTCTCCCTCTCTTCCATATTCTCTTCTTCTTCTTCTACTTTTCTTTTCTTTCTTGCTCGAGGATGAGCAAATTTTAAGTTTGGTGTGGTAAAAGCATAAGCTTTTTTTGTTTTTCCATTACCAATGGCACCTAAGGCCGGAGTTCCCTCAAGAAAAGGGAAAGGGAAAGCAAAAGCTTCCACCTCCGAGTCATGGGAGATGGAAAGATTCATCTCCAAGAGCCATCAAGACCACTTCTATGATGTTGTGGCAAAGAAGAAGGTGATCCCTGAGGTCCCTTTCAAGCTCAAGAAGAATGAGTATCCGGAGATCCGACATGAAGTTCAAAGAAGAGGGTGGGAAGTCATAACCAACCCCATGCAACAAGTCGGAATATTGATGGTTCAAGAGTTCTATGCCAATGCATGGATCACTAGGAACCATGACCAAGGTATGAACCCAAGCCCAAAGAATTATCTCACAATGGTTAGGGGGAAATACTTGGATTTTAGTCCGGAGAATGTGAGGTTGGCGTTTCATTTACCTATGATGCAAGGTGATGAACGCCCCTATACAAGAAGGGTCAACTTTAATCAAAGGTTGGACCAAGTCCTAATGGACATATGTGTGGAAGGCGCCCAATGGAGAATAGACTCCAAAGGCAAGCCAGTCCAACTAAGAAGACAGGACCTCAAGCCTGTAGCTAGAGGATGGTTGGAGTTCATCCAAAGATCCATCATCCCTACAAGCAACCGATCTGAAGTTACTGTGGATCGGGCCATCATGATTCATAGCATCATGATTGGAGAGGAAGTGGAAGTTCATGAAGTCATCTCCAATGAACTCTACAAAATAGCTGACAAGCCTTCACACATGGCACGGTTAGCCTTCCCCCACCTTATATGCCATCTATGTTACTCAGCTGGAGTTATCATAGAAGAAGATGTCTCCATTGAAGAAGACAAGCCCATCACCAAGAAAAGGATGGAGCAATCAAGAGAAGTTCCTCACGGCCCTCAAGAAGAACATGAGGAAGTTCATCATCAACAAATGCCTCAAAGAATGCACTTTCCTCCCAACAATTATTGGGAGCAACTCAACACCTCCTTGGAAAATTTGAGGCATAATGTGGAACAATTAAGGGTGGAACATCATGAGCACTCCATCATTCTCCAAGAAATAAGAGAAGATCAAAGAGCAATGAGGGAGGAGCAACAAAGGCAAGGAAGGGACATAAAAGAGTTGAAGAACATCATTGGTCCTTCAAGAAGAAGACGCCACTAAAGGTGGATTCATTCCTTGTTCTTTATTTCTTTCTTTTTCGGTTTTTAATGTTATGTTTAATTATGTTTTGTGTCTCTACTTCATGATCATTAGTATGTAACCATGCCTTAAAGCTATGAATAAAATCCATTAGTCCTTCACTTATCTTAAATGAAAAATGTTTTAATTCAAAAGAACAAGAAGTACATAGTTTTCGAAATTATTATTGAATTTAGTTTAATTATATTGATGTGGTGACAATGCTTTTTGTTTTCTGAATGAATGATTGAACAGTGCATATGTCTTTTGATCTTGTTGTTTATGAGTGTTAAAATTTTGTTGGTTCTTGAAAGAATGATGAACAAAGAGAAATGTTATTGATGATCTGAAAAACATCATGAAAATTGATTCTTGAAGCAAGAAAAAGCAGCAAAAAAAAAAATGGCGAAAATTTTAAAAAGCAAGGATCCAAGGCTTTGAGCATTAATGGATAGGAGGGCCCAAGGAAATTAAATCCAGGCCTAAGCGGCTAAATCAAGCTGTCCCTAACCATGTGCTTGTGTCATGAAGGTCCAAGTGAAAAGCTTGAGACTGAATGGTTAAAGTCGTGATCCAAAGCAAAAGAGTGTGCTTAAGAGCTCTGGACACCACTATCTGGGGACTCTAGCAAAGCTGAGTCACAATCTGAAAAGGTTCACCCAGTTATGTGTCTGTGGCATTTTTGTATCCGGTGGTAATACTGGAAAACAAAGTGCTTAGGGCCACAGCCAAGACTCAAAAGTAGCTGTGTTCAAGAATCAACATGCTTAACTAGGAAAGTCAATAACACTATCCAAAATTCTAACTTCCTAGAGAAGCCAATCACTCTGAACTTCAAAGGAAAAAGTGAGATGCCAAAACTGTTCAGAAGCAAAGAGCTACAAGTCCCGCTCATGTAATTAAATTAATATTCATTGATATTTTGGACTTTATAGTATATTCTCTTCTTTTTATCCTATTTGATTTTCAGTTGCTTGGGGACAAGCACAATTTAAGTTTGGTGTTGTGATGAGCGATAATTTATACGCTTTTTTGGCATTATTTTACATAATTTTTAGTAAGTTCAAGCTACTTTTAGGGATGTTTTCATTAGTTTTTATGTTAAATTCACATTTCTGGACTTTACTATGAGTTTGTGTGTTTTTCTGTGATTTCAGGTAAATTCTGGCTGAAATTGAGGACTTGAGCAAAACTCTGAAAAAGGCTGACAAAAGGACTGCTGATGCTGTTGGAATCTGACCTCCCTGCACTCGAAATGGATTTTGTGGAGCTACAGAACTCCAAATGGCGCGCTCTCAACGGCGTTGGAAAGTAGACATCCAGGGCTTTCCAGCAAATATAATAGTCCATACTTTATTCGAAGAATGACGACGTAACTTGGCGTTAAACGCCAAGTTCATGCTGCTGTCTGGAGTTAAACGCCAGAAAAACGTCATGATCCGGAGTTGAACGCCCAAAACACGTCATAACTCGAAGTTCAACTCCAAGAGAAGCCTCAGCTCGTGGATAGATCAAGCTCAGCCCAAGCACACACCAAGTGGGCCCTGGAAGTGGATTTATGCATCAATTACATACTCATGTAAACCCTAGTAGCTAGTCTAGTATAAATAGGACAATTTTATTGTATTAGACATCTTTTGACAGTTTAATCTCTTTGAATATTCGGTCACTTGATCATGGAGAGGGCTGGCCATTCGGCCATGCCTGAACCTCTTTTACTTAGTATTTTCAACGGTGGAGTTTCTGCACACCATAGATTAAGGGTGTGGAGCTCTGCTGTACCTCAAGTATTAATGCAATTCTATCTTCTTTTATTCAATGCTATCTTAGTTTCATTCCAAGATATTCATTGTACCCAAGAACATGATGAATGTGATGAGTTAGATAACCCTCATTATCATTCTCACTTATGAACGCACGTGATTGACAACCACTTCCGTTCTACATGCAACAGAGCTTGAATGTGTATCTCTTAGATTCCCCAACAGAATCTTCGTGGTATAAGCTAGATAGATGGCGGCATTTATGAGGATCCGGAAAGTCTCACCTTGTCTGTGGTATTCCGAGTAGGATCCTGGGAATCCGGAAAGTCTAACCTTGTCTGTGGTATTCCGAGTAGGATTCCGGTAATGAATGACTGTGACGTGCTTCAAACTTGCAAGTGCTGGGCGTTAGTGACAGACGCAAAAGAATCAAGGGATTCTATTCCAGTAGGAGCGGGAACCAACCAGTGATTAGCCGTACTGTGACAGAGTGCGTGAGCATTAGTTTTCACTGCGAGGATGGGATGTAGCCATCAACCATGGGTGATGCCTCCAGACGATTAGCCGTGCGACTGACAACCGCATAGGATCATTTCCCGAGAGGATTGAAAGTAGCCACCGCTGATGGTGAACCCCTATACACAGCTTGCCATGGAAAGGAGTAAGAAGGATTGAGTTGAAGCAGTAGGAGCAGGCGTCCGTGAGCCATACAGTATCTCCATGCACTTATCTGAAATTCTCACCATGAATCTGCATAAGTATTCTATCCCTTTTATTATTCCTTTTTTTATTATTTATTCCAATAATCACAATTACCCTTTAATCCGCCTGACTGAGATCTACAAGGTGACCATAGCTTGCTTCATACCAACAATCTCTGTGGATTCGACCCTTACTCACGTAAGGTTTATTACTTGGAGACCCAGTACACTTGCTGGTTAGTTGAACGGAGTTGTGTCCACTCGTGCCAAAATCCTAAGTTCCACAATTCTACAATAAATGCGAATCAAAGAACAGTGATCACAACTTCGTCCACCACCTGACAACCACCTTCATTCTACCTGAAAACGAGCTTGAATGCATATCTCTTGGCCTTCAGGTCCATAACGCATGGTTGCCTCTCCTGACAACAGAGCCTTATTCCGTGAGATCAGCGTCTTCGTGGTATAAGTGATGAGCGGATAATTTATAGGCTTTTTGGCATTGTTTTTACATAATTTTTAATGTTTTAGTTACTTTTTAGTATATTTTTTATTAGTTTTTATGCAAAACACATTTCTGGACTTTACTATGAGTTTGTGTGTTTTTCTATGATTTTAGGTATTTTCTGGCTGAAATTGGGGAACCTTAGCAAAAATCTGATTCAGAGGCTAAAAAAGGACTGAAGATGTTGTTGGATTCTGACCTTCCTGCACTCGAAGGTGATTTTGGACCTACAGAAGCCCAATTGGCGCGCTCTCAATTGCGTTGGAAATTAGACATCTTGGGCTTTCCAGAAAGGATATATTCCATACTTTGCTCGAGATTTGATGGCCCAAATTGGCGTTAAATGCCAAAACTGGCATAAAAGCTGGAGTTAAACGCCCAAACTGACACCAGAGTTGGCGTTTAACTCCAAGAAA